>NW_026925557.1:0-25919 GCF_032062105.1 Saccostrea cuccullata
TTTTTTAAAGTCCCCTTAAGGAGTAAGGGGCCTAAATTTTCTTTATATCTCAAAAATGAGAAAGTAATTTGAAAGTTGTTGAACAAAAAGTATCAAAATCATGAGACTTCTGAACTGAATATGAAAAAGCTGTTTATTTTTGCTAAGGTCCCATAAGTGATTTTGTTAAGGCTGGCTTTAATTTTCTATGTCATAACTCAAAATAGGAAAATCATTATTAAACCTCTGAATAAGTCATCAAACATATGAGATTTCTTATCTCATCTTATCAAGAATCGGACGGAAGACCCACTCGTTGCTCGCAACGAGATCGTATTAGTTAAGGTCTTCCGTTTCCAACGGAAGACCTTATTGTTTTCGTTCGGTTTCTTTTTCCCTATTTTTTATTATTATTATTATTATTATTATTTTTCTTCCAACCGATTTTGTGCACGCGAGTTCTCGAAATGGCTCGTCCGATTTATCACCAAACTTTCAGATCTATAGATATTCATCTGAACCTTGATGGAAATTTTTCTTTTTGATGATCGTCACTTCCGGTCGTGAGATATGGACGATTTTCTGATTTTCAGAGGGTCGGCTTGTCCAGGAAACTCCTCCGAAACGACTTAAGATATTGACTTAAGATTTTCAGTGAAAGTAAAGGAAGGTTTAGTGAGTTGTAATTGGGTCTCCAAATCTTTCTAGCGCAAAAGGCGCCGGAGCTCGGTAGGGCCCATAAAAATACCTCAGAAATATCTCGCAAAATTTGACACATTTTGTTTCATATCTCCGTACCCGTTCATAATTTGTTAAAGCATATTGAAGAAAAAATGTGCAAAATCACAAGACCTTTCATTTGATATCAAGAAAAAGGGGCTGACCCCTAAAATTAGGGGCTCAGAGGGGTCGAAAGTCTTTTATCTATAACTCTCTAATGATCAATATTTTGTGATACATTACAGAAGCAAAAGTATTTATCTTAACGATTTGCAACAATATATGATAAAATTTTGATCATATGTTACGTAATTAGGGGTCAAAAGGGGCCAGAATGTCAAATCTTTGACGCTTTATATCTCTAAAAAGAAGAATATTTTGATAAGCAATATTGAACAAAAGATGGTCAGAATAATGTTCTCAACAATATGCATACTTTGAATTTTTGTAAAACGGCCCCATTAAGGACTTGTAGGAGTGGCCCCTAAATATTTCCATAAAGCATATCTCCCAAACGAAAAGAAATCTCTGAATAAGTGTTGAACAAAAAGTCTTTAAAATCACAAGACCTTTCATTTGATATCAAAAAAAAGTGGCTGACCCCTCAAATTAGGGGCTCAGAGGGGCCAGAAGTCTTTCATCTTTAACTCTTAAATGATCAATATTTTGTTATGACATTACTGAAGCAAAAGTATTTATATTAACGATTTGCAACAATATATGATAAAATTTTGATAATATGTTACGTAATTAGGGGTCACAAGGGGCCAGAATGTCAAATCTTTGACGCTTATTCTCAAAAGGGGAATATTTTGATAAGCAATATTGAAGAGAAGATGGTCGGAATAATGCTCTAAACAATATGCATACTTTGAATTTTTGTAAATTAAGGATTTGTAGGGTTGCCCCTAAATATTTCCATTTAGCATATCTCCACAACGAAAAGAAATCTCTGAATAGGTGTAGAACAAAAAGTCTTTGAAATCACAAGACCTTTCGTTTGACATCAAGAAAAAGGGGCCGACTCCTCAAATTAGGGGCTGCGAGGGGCCAGAAGTCTTTCATCTTAAACTCTTTAATGATCAAAATTTAATGATGTATTTTAGAAGCAAGATGTTCATATTAACGATTTGCAACGATAAATTATAAAATTTTGATCATATGTTATGTAATTAGGGGTCACAAGGGGCCAGAATGCAAATCTTTGACGCTTGATATCTCGAAAAGGGGAAAAATTTTGATAAGTAATATTGAAGAAAGGATGGTCAGAATAATGTTTTAAACAATATGCAACCTTATATTTGTTTTGCTAATAGCTCAAAAACGAAAAATCATTTCTAAACAGTTGTTGAACAAAAAATGTTCAAAATCTTAGGATCTTTAAGATGAGATCCCGAAAAAGGGGCTGGGCATTCGAATTAGGGGCCAGGAGGGGCCAAAAATCTTTTTTCGATAACTCTTTATCAGTTAATATTTTGTAATACATTACTGAAGCAAAGATGTTAATCTCAACCATCTACATCTAAATATTATGATTTTTATGACGTATGGTTCATAATTAGGGGCCACAAGGGGCCAGAATGCTAAATCTGTGATGCTTTATATCTCGAAATGGAGAAATATTTTGATAAGCAATATTGAACAAAAGATGTTCAAAATAATGTCCTGAATAATATGCAACCTTTCATTTTTTGCTTAACGTCCCCATTAAGGAGTTGAAGGGTTGGCCCTTAAATATTTCTTTTGCTAATAGCTCAAAAACAAAAAAAGAATTCCTGAATAGTTGTTGAGCAAAAAATTTTTAAAATGTTAAGAGCTATAAGATGATATGAATAAAAAGGGCCGATTCCTTAAATTAGGGGCCGTTAGGGGCCAAAAGCCGATTTTTTTAGTCTTTAATGTTCAATGTCTTTTTACAGATTGTGGTAAATCATTATTTTAGAATGAAAATCGCAATCAAAATCTTATCTCCTCTCATCAAGAATTGGACGGAAGACCCACTCGTTGCTCGCAACGAGATCGTATCTAGTTATTATTGTTTTTTTTCTTACCGATTTTGTGCACGCGAGTTCTCGAAAACGGCTCGCTCGATTTTCATGAAACTTTCAGGACTGATAGAGCATGGAAAAAACTAGATATATATTTTTTAGTTTTGATGACGTCACTTCCGATTTTGAGATTTCCGCGTTTTAGTGATTTTCAGAGGGTCACTTTGTCCGGCAGTTTTCTGAAAAAAACACTCAACACAGAAGCATGAAATTTTCAGTGATGCTAGAGCAACCTTTGGAGAAGTAAATTTCGTATATCACAACCACCGGAAGTACGGAGTGCCGACGCTCGCTATGGCCCGAAAATAGTCCTTTCGTGAATTTCAAAATTTTTGACACCTTTTCTACGATATCTTTTTACCTGGAAATATTTTATTAAAACATGTAGAACAAAAAAAGTATAGAATTTCAAGATCTTTCAAATGATACCTCGGAAAAAGGGCTGGCCCCTTAAATCAGGGGCCGAGAGGGGCCGAATGTTTTTTCTTTATATCTCAAAAAGTATTTAGAATTTGTAATACGTTAAAGAAGCAAAGTTGTTCGAAATGTTAAGCTTAATCTATTGGAGTCGTCAAATTACGTCCGGCGTCGTCACTTCCGGCCAAACCGGAAGTAGTCGGAAAACGCGTTTTTTTTTTTGCCGTTCTTGACAAGTTTTTGGGTTACATATATCTCTGGGAGCATAAAAAGTAATTTTTCCGTCCATCGTCGTCACTTCCTGTCAAACCGGAAGTAGCAAAAAATGGTTTATTTTGAAGGTTTTGATGCAAAATTTAAATTATAAAGTCACTGGAGACTACTTAGCTCATTGCTTTCTTTTGTTCTGTCACTTCCGGCACTTCCGGTCAAAACCGGACGGAAGACCTACTCGTTGCTTTGCAGCGAGCTTTGCTCTAGTTATTATTATTATTATTATTATTCTTTTTTTCTGCACAAATTTTGTGCAGAAGATTTCTCAGAGATGGTTGGATGGATTTGCTTCAAATTTTCAGGGATGTTGCAGGATAATCTGAAGTTTATACCGGCTGAAGGATTTTGTGAAAGTCACTTCCGGTCTAGAGTTATCGCCCTTTTATCAAAATTCAGAGGACCACCTTGTCCGTTCATTTTCTCGAAAACGGCTTGAGCTAGAGCGCTGAAATTTTCAGTGATGATAGAGGACATGTCCCCATGTTACTGGGAGTTTGGATAGTTTCCGGAAGTACCTAGTATGGAAGCTCGGTAGGGGTCAAAATTTAGGACACGAATCACGAGTGATTTTTGGAGACATTTTGCATCATATCTTATAAAGTATAAATATTTTGTAAGAACATACTGAACATCATTTGTGCAGAACAACGAGATCTTTCAAATGATATCAAGAAAAAAACGCTGACTCATCACATTAGGGGCAGAAAGGGGCCAAAAGTCTTTAATCGATAACTCTTTATCAGTTAATATTTTGTAATATAATACTGAAGCAAAAATGTTTATCTCAACAATCTACAGCTATGTATTTTAATTTTTATGACGTACGGTACATAATTAGGGGCCACAAGGGGCTTTAATGCCAAATCTTTGACGCTTTATATCTCAAAAGTGAGAAATATTTTGAGAAGCAACATTGAACAAAACATGTTCAAAATCATGTTCTGAACAATATGCAACCTTTCATTTTTCGCTAAACGTCCCCATTAGGGAGTTGAAGGGTTGGCCCCTAAATATTTCTTTTGCGAATAAATCGAAATCGAAAAAGAATCTCTGAATAGTTGTTGAACAAAAAGTGCTCAAAATCCTAAGAGCTTTAAGATGAAATCCAGAAAAAGGGGCTGGACACTCAAATTAGGGGCCAAGAGGGGCTAAAAGTCTTTTTTCGATAACTCTTTAAGAGTCAACATTTTGCTATACATTAATGAAGCAAAAATGTTTATCTCAACAATCTACAACTGTATATTATGATTTTTATGTCGTATATTACATAATTAGGGGCTACAAGGGGCCAGAATGCTAAATCGTTGATGCTTTAGATCTCGAAAGTGAGAAATATTTTGACAAGTAATATTGAACAAAAGATGTTCAAAATCATGTTCTGAACAATATGCAACCTTTCATTTTTTGCTAAACTTCCCCATTAGGGAGTTGAAGGGTTGGCCCCTAAATATTCCTTTTGCAAATAACTCCAAAACGAAAAAGAATCTCTGAATAGTTGTTGAACAAAAAGTGTTCAAAATCCTAAAAGCTTCAAGATGAAATCAAGGAAAAGAGGCTGGACACTCAAATTAGGGGCCAAGAGGGGCCAAAAGTCTTCAATCGATAACTCTTTGGCAGTTAATATTCTGTAATACATTACTGAAGCAAAGATGTTTATCTCAACCATCTACAGCTATATATTATGATTTTCATGTCGTATGGTACATAATTAGGGGCCACAAGGGGCCAGAATGCTAAATCTTTGACGCTTTATATCTCGAGAATGAGAAATATTTTGAGAAGCAACATTGAACAAAACATGTTCAAAATCATGTTTTGAACAATATGCAACCTTTCATTTTTCGCTAAACATCCCCATTAGGGAGTTGAAGGGTTGGCCCCTAAATATTTCTTTTGCAAATAACTCGAAAACGAAAGAGAATCTCTGAATAGTTGTTGAACAAAAAGTGTTCAAAATCCTAAAAGCTTCAAGATGAAATCAAGAAAAAGGGGCTGGGCACTCAAATTAGGGGCCAAGAGGGGCCAAGAGTCTTCTATCGATAACTCTTTCTCTTTTAATATTTTGTAATACATTACTGAAGCAAATATGTTGATCTCAGCCATCTACAACTATATATTATGATTTTCATGTCGTATGGTACATGATTAGGGGCCGCAAGGGGCCATAATGATAAATCTTTGACGCTTTATATCTCTAAAGTGAGAAATATTTTGAGAAGCAATGTTGAACAAAAGATGTTTAAAATCATGTTCTAAACATTATGTAACCTTTCATGTTTTGCTAAACGTCCCCATTAGGGAGTTGAAGGGTTGGCCCCTAAATATTTCTTTTGCGAACAACTCGAAAACGAAAAAGAATCTCTGAATAGTTGTTGAACAAAAAGTGTTCAAAATTCTAAGAGCTTTAAGTCGAAATCAAGAAAAAAGGGGCTGGGCAGTCAAATGAAGGGCCAAGAGGGGCCAAAAGTCTTCAATCGATAACTCTTTAGCACTTAATATTTTGTAATACATTACTGAAGCAAAGATGTTTATCTCAACCATTTACAACTATATATTATGATTTTTATGTCGTATGGTACATAATTAGGGGCCACAAGGGGCCAGAATGCTAAATCTTTGACACTTCATATCTCGAAAGTGAGAAATATTTTGAGAAGTATTTTGAACAAAAGATGTTCAAAATCAATTTCTGAACAATATGAAACCTTTCATTTTTCGCTAAACGTCCCCATTAGGGAGTTGAAGGGTTGGCCTCTAAATATTTCTTTTGCTAATAACTCGAAAACGAAAAACAATCTCTGAACACTTGTTGAACAAAAAGTGTTCAAAAGCATGAGATCTTTCAGATGATTTGAAGAAAAAAAGGGCTGATCCCTTACAAGAGGGCCAAGAGGGGCCAGAATTTGAATTTGAATTTTGAGATTTTAACGTTCAATATTTAAAAAATACCATCACGGCAGCACAATCGTTTTTCTTAAGAAAATTATCATTGTAAAAAAATCTCAATCAAAATCTTTTCTCATCTCATCAAGAATCGAACGGAAGACCCACTCGTTGTTCACAACGAGATCTCATCTAGTTATTATTGTTTTTTTTCTTACCGATTTTGTGCACGCGATTTCTCGGAAACGGCTCGATCGATTTTCATGAAACTTTCAGGACTGATGAAACATCAATCAAACCTGATATATAATTCTTTATTTTCATGACGTCACTTCCGGTTTCGAGATTTCCGCGATTTAGTGATTTTCAGAGGGTCACTTTGTCCAGCAGTTTTCTCAAAAGTGCTTTTAGATAGAAACGTAAGATTTTCAGCGATGATAGAGCAAGATGTGCTGATGTGACACACACCTTTCTTATTCTCCGGAAGTGCAGCACGTTGGCGCTCGCTATGGCTCGAAAAAAGACCTATCGGGAATTTAGAAATTTTTCACACGTTTTTGGCAATATCTTTTTACACGTTAACATTTTGTAAAGACATATAGAACAAAAGTCGTGAAGAATGTCACGTTCTTTTGAAAAATATCAATGATAAGGGACTGGCCCCTATAAAAAAGGGCCAAAAGGGGCCAAAAGTTTTTCTTTTATATCTCAAAAAGTATTTAGAATTTGTAATACGTCAAAGAAGCAAAGTTGTTCAAAATATCAAGCTTTATCTAATGGCGTCGTCAAAATACGTCTGGCGACGTCACTTACGGTCAAACCGGAAGTAGTCAAAAATTGCATATTTTTGCAGTTCTTGACAGGTTTTTGGATATCATATGTCACTAGAAGCTTATATCTTAATTTTTCGTCCGTCGACGTCACTTCCGGTCAAACCGGAAGTTGCCAAAAATGGCTTAATCTAGCAATAATTAACATGGATTTGGAGGATTAAACCATTTTGGAACTTCATTACTCTTTATTTTTTTAAATGAAAGTTACTTCCGGTCAAACAGGACGGAAGACGTACTCGTTGCTTTGCAACGAGCTCGTTATTATTGTTTTTTTTTTCTTACCGATTTTGTGTGCACGATTTCTCGGAAACGGCTCGTTCGATGCTTATGAAACTTTCAGGACTGATAGAACATCAAATAAACCTGATATATAATTTTTTGTTTTGATGACGTCACTTCCGGTTTTGAGATTTCAGCGATTTAGTGATTTTCAGGGGATCTCATTGTCCATCATTTTTCTCGAAAATGCCTTAAGACAGAAACATGAGATTTTCAGCGATGATAGAGGTGCCGCACGTCGGCGCTCGCTATGGCTCGAAAAAAGTTCTATCAGGGACTTAGAAATTTTTGACACCTTTTCTGCAATATCTTTTTACATGTTAACATTTTGTAAAAACATATAGAACCAAACTTGTTGAGAATGTCACAATCTTTCGAAAGATATCAACGATAAGGGGCTGGCCCCTATAATAAAGGGCCAAAAAGGGCCAAAAGTTTTTTCTTTATATCTCAAAAAGTATTGAGAATTTGTAATACATCAAAGAAGCAAAGTTGTTAGAAATGTCAAGCTTAATCTAATGGGCTCGTCAAAATTCGTCCGGCCGCGTCACTTCCGGTCAAACCGGAAGTAGTCAAAAATTGCATATTTTTGCCGTTCTTGACAGGTTTTTGGGTAACATATGTCACTGGAAGCTTAAATCTTAATTTTCCGTCCGTCGACGTCACTCCCGGTCAAACCGGAAGTAGCCAAAAATGGCTTAATATTGCATTAATTAATATAGATTTGGAGGATTAAACCATTTTTGAACTTCATTACTCCTTTTTTTTAAAATGAAAGTTACAGATGCACTTCCGGTCAAGCAAGACGGAAGATCTACTCGTTGCTTTGCAACGAGCTCGGCTCTAGTTATTATTTTTATTGTTTTTTTTCTTACCGATTTTGTGTACACGATTTCTCAGAAACGGCTCACTCGATTATCATGAAACTTTCAGGAATGATAGAACATCAAACAAAGCTGATATATAATTTTTTGTTTTGATGACGTCACTTCCGGTTTTGAGATTTTTGCGATTTAGTGATTTTCAGGGGGTCAGTTTGTCCGCGAGTTTTCTCAAAAACGGCTTAAGATAGAAACTTGAGTTTTTGAGCAATGATAGAGCAATGTCTGTAGATGTGACATACGCATTTCATTTTTACCGGAAGTGCTGCACGCCGACGCTTACTATGGTCCAAAAAAAGCCATGTCGAGAATTTTAAAATTTCTAACACCTTTTCTTCGATATCTTTTCACAAACAAATATTTTGTTAAGACATATAGAACAAAAGAAGTGTAGAATTACATGATCTTTCAAATGATATCTCGAAAAAAGGGCTGGCCCTTAAAATAAAGGGTCTAAAGGGGCCGAAAGTTTTTCATATATATCTCAAAAAGTATTGAGAATTTGTAATACGTCTAAAAAGCAAAGTTGTTCAAAATGTCAAGCTTAATCTATTGGAGTCGTCAAAATACGTCCGGTGACGTCACTTCCGGTCATACCGGAAGTCGTCAGAATTATTTTTGCCGTTCTTGACATATTTTTGGGTAACATATGTATCTGGAAGCATAAAACTTAATTTTCTGTCCGTTTACATCACTTCCGGTCAAACCGGAAGTGACCGGAAGTAGCCAAAAATAGCTTATTTTTGAAGGTTTTAATGCAAAATCAAAATTATAATGTCAATGGAGACCACTTAGCTCATTTGCTTTCATTTGTTGACGTCACTTCCGGTCAAAACAGGACGGAAGACCTACTCGTTGCTTTGCAGCGAGCTTTGCTCTAGTTATTCTTTTTTTTCTTACCGATTTTGTGCACGCCATTTCTCGAAAACGGCTCAATGGATTTTAATGAAACTTTCAGGACTTATGTAACATTACTTGAACCTGATACATATTTTTTTGATTTGATGACGTCACTTCCGGTTCGGAGATATTGCCGATTTTATGATTTTGAAGGGTCAGGTTGTCCGCAGACTTTCTAAGAAATGGTTCTAGATAGAATCATGAAACTTTCAGGCATGATAGTCCTAAGTCTATAGATATGCGTAAGGTATTTCATTTTTATAGGAAGTGCCGCACGTCGGCGCTCGCTATGACCCGAAAAATGACATATTGCGAATTTCATAATTTTAACACCTTTTCTACGATATCTTTTTACCTGGGAATAATTTGATTAAACATATAGAACAAAAGAAGTGTAGAATTCCAAGATCTTTCAAATGATATCTCGAAAAAAGGGCTGGCCCCTAAAATTAAGGGCCTAGCAGGATCGAAATTTTTCTTTTATATCTCAAAAATTATTGAGAATTTGTAATACATCAAAGAAACAAAGTTGTTCAAAATGTCAAGCTTTATCTAATGGGGTTGTCAAAATACGTCCGGCTTCGTCACTTCCGGCCAAACCGGAAGTAGTTGGAAAACACGTATTTTTGCCGTTCTAGACAAGTTTTTGGATAATATATGTCTCTGGTAGCATAAAAATTAATTTTCCGTCCGTCGTCGTCACTTCCGGTCAAACCGGAAGTAGCCAAAAATAGCTTATTTTGAAGGTTTTGATGCAAATTGAAATTATAAAGTCACTGGAGACAACTTAGCTCATTGCTTTCTTGTGTTGATGTCACTTCCGGAACTTCCGGTCAAAACCGGACGGAAGACCTACTCGTTGCTTTGCAACGAGCTTTGCTCTAGTTATTATTATTTTTCTTCTTGGGAAAATTTTGTCCGCGAATGATCTTGTAAAGTACACATCCGATTAAGGGGAAACCTTTTTAGGATAAGTAGGCATGTTATGTAGATATGCAGAACGAAGGTCATTTTGTGCGCACGTGCTTGCAAGAGCGCGCACGTGCAACACGTGAAATGACCAATATACTTGAAATTGCCGAAACTTTTACATTTTTTGATGTAATGCTTTGATATTTAGAATATATAGACATATTATGAATGTTGATAAGATGACATTGTCAACATGCCATTTTGCGCGCACGTGCTTGCAAGAGCGCGCACGTGCAACACATGAAATGACCAATATAATGGATATAGCCGTAACTTTTCTATTTTTTGATGAAATCTTTTGAAATTTATAATGTAAGTATATATTAGTAGCGTAAACAAGTTGACATGATCAAAAAAGCAAGATCTCACGCGCATGCACGTGAGCTTTGCTCTGATTGGCTGAAACTAAAGTCTCTATATCTTTCTTGTTTTTCGACGAAATCCTATGAAATTTTGAACATAGCCATGCATTAAGATATCCTACAATATGATATATAGCAATTATCATGAAAACACGTGCATGCACGTGTGCTGCAATCTGATTGGCTTAAATTTTAAATAGCTATAACTCCTTTGGTTTTCAACCAAACAGGATGGAATTTGGAACATAGATAGATATAATGAACTTCTACAAGAAGGTATGGTCACAATGCACATGCATACACGTGCGTGTACGTTCGCTGTAATCTGATTGGCTGAAACTTTAAACAGCTATATTTCCCTTGGTTTTCAACCAAACGGGTTGGGATTTAGAACATAGATAGATGTAAGGGACTTCAACAAGAAGATATGGTCACCATGCTCATGTATGCACGTGCGTACACATGAAATGAGATAAATCAAAAATACACTTGAATGAGCGTATTTTTTAATACTTTTGGATTAAATACTTTAATATTTAGTATATAAAATATATATAGATTGTGTAGACAAGATGATATGGTCATTACGCACATGTATTCACATGCGCACGCTTGCAATGCTAAAATTTGAATGAACTTGGCGTTGTTAAAGTCTCAAATGCATATATTTTGTCCTATTTAATGAAGCTGTTACAGGGAATATGGCACCAAAAGGGAGTTGGGAGCGTTTGGGGAACATCTGTAACGGTCCCCGTTACAATTAGCACTAGTTACTAATGGATTGTTTCTGATAAATATCACTATATTATTGAAAAAAATAGAAGAAGAAGGTGCCGATTGTTTGCATTATATATACTTATCATACCCCTCCCTTAAGTCTTTTGGGGGCAACTTGTTTGCCAAATTGAATTGAAATCAGATGAAAACTGTGGGAGAAGTAGCATTTTGAAAGTATTTCAAAGAAATTTCTTTTTTAATATCCATGACAACACCGTTCATCGAAATCAAAAACCGATGCATTAAATTATGTATCTTAGAGTAGTCTACTTGTGTGCCAAGTTATATTGAAATCAGACTAAAACTGTAAGAGATGTAGCGTTTTAAAGGAATTTCACAGAAATATTTAGTAACCATGGCAACATCGTTCATCGAAATCAAAAACCGAATTATGTATCTTAGTGTAGTCTACTTGTATACCAAGCTATATTGAAATCAGACTAAAACTGTAGGAGGAGTAGCATTGAAAAGGAATTTCACAGAAATTTCTATTTTTAGTAACCATGGGAACTTCGTTCACCGAAATCAAAAACCAATGCACTTAATAATGTATCTTAGTGTGGTCTACAAGTGTGCCAAGTTATATTGAAATCAGACCAAAACTGTAGGAACAGTAGTGTTTTAATGGAATTTCACAGAAATTTCTATTTTTAGTAACCATGGCAACATCGTTCATCGAAACCAAAAACTGATATTCTAAATTATGTATCTTAGTGTAGTCTACTTGTGTTCCAAATTATACTGAAATCAGACCAAAACTGTAGGAGTAGTAGCATTTTTAAAAATTGTTTACAGACAGACGGACGGACGACAGACACCTTTTTATCGCATAAGCTCTTCTGGACTCTGACCAGTAGAGCTAAAAAGAAAGAAAAAAAATAGGTAATGACTGATTGTCATCGGTTGAAGCAATTGCAACTGCAATTGCAACTCCGCCACCCCCTTATTAAATCTTAGAATTTGGATTTAAAGGACACTCTACACCAATGCAAAACGTTTTTTGGACATTGAGAAAAATATATTATATAAAGGTGTTAATACTGAGCTTATCTATTTTATATAAATTTACTATGACATTTACCCATAAAAAAAAATACATGTAATTAACACGTTCAATTAATTTATCTTAGTCTTTTAAACTTAAGAATACTTGAATTGATTACAGATTGAGAAATATACTGTGATTTTTTTTTTTTTTATAGAATTTACATCTAAGGGTAGATCACTTTAACTGCAGAAAAATACCACAGAATCAGAATGTTCTTTTTTCAAGAGTGAACGAAAAAAAACTTGTTCCAAATATTTCTTATGCTAACCCTAATGTTATCAAATTTCATGACTTATTAAATTGTAAGGATACTAAAGTTATTTTTGTGCTTGCCAAATTTTGTAAAATTTCGTTGTCAGTAATATGTTAATATCAATACCAAAACTACTATGTAACAAAGGATATAAATACATATAGTTTTATTTTGTATAAGCAGAGGCCTTCTTTACTTTATTACTTGAACTATACATGACAATAATATTAGTACCACTAATTCGTTCATGCATTCTTGTTTATATGTAAAAATCTTGTATTATTTGTATTCATATATCCCAGTTGGGGTCTTTGTCTTAAATAAAGACTTGAAACTTGAACCCTTTCGTGTGCAGTAATTATACATTATCTCAAAACCTTGACATTGTGACAATCAAAGATTGTTTACAATCTAATTTTAGCAGGGGGGGAATACCAACTCTAAATATATATACACAATTCAGTTTTATTGATAAACACTCTGAACAGCTGCTAAAGACGTGTTAGAGCAAGGCGGAGGAAACTTTCAAGTAAGTAAATGATATTGAAGTTAATATCGCAAAGAATAGGGAATGCTTTGAAGAAATATATAGTACTCTTTTAGCTAGACGTCTCTTTTATCATGTTAATAATTATACCTGTTTCAACATCATGAATATTTCGTTATTTGATTCTCTTATGATTTTCTTAACATTTGCTTTATATCGAGAGTTATACATAAATATCTGTTTTAAAATATAATTCTAAATATACTTTTTCATGCAAGGACTTTAATCAAATCGATCGAGATATGATCTGCATATATATATATTTTTCTCTTGATAATGGACCATAATTATCTGTTTGCATAAATTGCTATTACCTTAAGATCAAAGTTATAAATAGATCCACTGTAAACCTTTTTAGTATTCTTAAAAGTTTTTCAAAGGAAAGTCAAGCACAATTGATTTAAATAAGAGGGTTTTCTCATGCAAGCGAGGTCATGACTTGTTTTATAGGATTTTCATATGCTCGAATTACACAACTACAGGAAACGTACATTTAAAAAAAAACCCTTGTTGTCCCCGGAATCGGAAACTTACTCATCAATTGATCATTAATCACGTTTTGTCAGTGCGATGTCGGTAAAGCCAACAAGAATGAATCGATAACTTAATAAACAATAGATATCATTCATATTAGCTAGGCTGATTACTTTTGCATGTTTTGAGAAAGTATAAATATAGTAACTGACGGTGCCAGTAAATAACTTGGATATGCTAATGATGATAAGGTACATCCTCCCGGACAATCAGAACAAAACATGTAAATACAAAATGTAAATATCCACTCTGTTCATTGTATTGTAACCTAGCTTGACCTGTTGTATAGAGAGGGTATTTATAGGCTTAAGCCTGTTGCCCAATCTATTCAGTATTATATATACTGAATAAATATTGTTTAAATCAACATGTATACTCGTTTAAAATATATAAATTCTTTGATCAATATTCTGATAATTGTACATGTAGAACATGTATACTAATAGAATATAAACCGACCTGTTATAATTCATAAATTGATAGTAATGAGAGTTTTCTGTCTTCACTATTCCTCAGGCATGCAATATATTATACAATACATATAATTGCTGTTTTTTTTTCAGTCATTACGATGATTTAGCCATCTGAAGCTTCGAAGATAGCTAAAATCATCATTTTGACTGAAAAAAAACAGCAATGATTGTTTTATTATATGATTCACTGATAAAATGATATACTAGTAACTCGATCATTACAAGAATAGTGTTTGCATTTGATGAAATTATAGCCAGTCACAAAGAGAGTTCTAAGCAGCGTTAAAATGTAAATATTTACATTTGCAAATGTTTTCCTTTATATAACACTACTGAAAGCAAGCGTATTTATAAATACAGGTACGGGGTCAAGAGGTCATAGATGTGCGTATGGATAAACGTTCGACGTAATTTCTCAG
Organism: Saccostrea cuccullata; assembly: GCF_032062105.1. Taxonomy (NCBI): domain Eukaryota; kingdom Metazoa; phylum Mollusca; class Bivalvia; order Ostreida; family Ostreidae; genus Saccostrea; species Saccostrea cuccullata. The sequence goes on from NW_026925557.1 coordinate 14,599, forward strand.
TGACGTCATAAAGGGTCGACGCGCGTTCAGTGGATTACATACATGCCGTTGGGTTTGAAAAATAATGCATTTCACACGTTAAAAGTCACAATCAGGCAAATTTAAAGTATGAATAAGTCACAAATGTAAATATAAGTAATAAGGTATCATTTATCCCAATGAAACTCAAAAAATGATACCTTATTTCTTAGATAAACCTTGCCAGTCGTAAAATGATTTGAAATGTTTTAAATCTATTGTAGTTGCCATAAATAGATATAATATCAGGCTCTTGTAAAGGATAGATTTTGAAAGGAAGGTATTATCATGGAAAACTGACAGCTAAAAAATAAAAAAAATGCTTAGTAAAAGTATAAGAGGAGGGATCCCTGCATCACCTCCTACCACCCTCACCCGAAAATATTATATTCTCTCATTCATTTTTGTTAACATGTTTTGTTCACATGGAATTTCCCGATCTATTTTTAGATCAATGTAGAGAAAAAAAATGAATCCTTATACATGTGTATTTACCTTAACGTCACGTGCAGGTAAATGTAACGTAGCATTTTTTCCACAAAGATGGATCTCACCCAATCAGAAAGATAGGAATTATTCAATCATATAATAATTTTATTTATTACATTGGTTGCACACCTTGGGCATATATGTATTTTCTCTTAGGCATATGTTTATCAGTTTAGAGAATCAATTGTAAACTCATATTTTTGAGCTAGAGTTCAGTCAAATGAAAAGAACCATTTAAGGAGTTTCTAAACTTAATTGTACAAATATTAAAAAAAAGTTCTTTATAGATTCATTGATCTAAGAATTGTCGATTATATTTAGGCATCCGTCAGACAAAGTAAACCTAGGAATGAATCACCTTTCATCCAGGCTGAATCACAATATTAAACAAGACGGAGAAAAAAAAAACAAAAAAAAAAAAAACAAAACTTTCTCATTACAACAGTGCCAGGAGTTTTAGATATGAGTGTCAATATGTAAGTTTACAGTTGGCAGATGATGTTTACTCGATCGATTTTGAGTATTATTATGTATACCTATTTACTGGCTATGAGAAGAATAACAAGTTCATAAGACCCCAATGCAGCAAATATTTCCCGAGGTGCAATCAAGTACCCACACTTTAGCTAGAACCACCGACCTTTGGGTTACTGGCCCCACGCCTATGGTCATAAAAGGTGAAGTTCAAGAACAGTCATAAAATCTATAAACAATACAAATATGCGGAGAGAGTGGACCTCTGAAAATTTCAAACGTGGGATCAGGTGCTGAGAAGGAGTAAGCACCCCCTGATGACCTTTCACACCCCATATAAGCCTTATATATTATTCGGTAGACGGAATATACATGTAGTAGTCATAATCAGTGTCAAAAAAGGCCTAACGATTGGTACGAAACAAATCTGTCAAAAAATAAGACCGAATGATACGTTATGTTTTGCTAGCAAGGCCATCATAACAATCATCGATTTTACAAAATGCCGACTTAAACGACATGAACGAGGTTATTGGAATCCCTGTAATATCAACTTGTTGTGTACTCAGTAGTAGCATGCCTCGCCTAAAAATTGATCGTACGCAGAACATTTTCTCGAATCGCTTAAAAAAGAGAGGCATTTGAACACCATAAGCAGGTGAAAGTGGAATATTACTACCGGGTATTCATATATAAGGACAGTTGACGATGAAAAAATCATCTCGTTTAGTATGTCATACAATTTTAAAAGTTAATTCTCTCTAGTCAGTAAAAAATCCAAAAATCAAACAGATGTGGTGTCTTTTATTTCAAGTTCATTTGGATATATCAAGTCAAGTTACTGGTATGTGCACGTCAATTACATTGATTTGTTAATTGAAAGAAAAAAAAATCGTCGATATATACCTGGTATCTGAATGTCGCATCAAACGCCTCTGCTCGTGAAGAAGTTTTTTTCCTCAATAAATTCTGCTTTATAGGAATCAGAAAAAGGTTAGCTAATAAAACACGTTTTGTACCCATAGGATTTCCAACAGTTGGAAAAAAATGGTATCTGAAGACTGCACGAAGATTACATAGATGTTGTCAATGAAAAACTAACGTCCTTTTAATTTCATCTTTATTATACTTTTGTGACCAATCAGGGTTGTTCCTGACCTCTGTTTTGATTAGAAAGCAGTTGTCTATGATATCAAAAGTCTCGAATTGAATTTATCCTGATGAATTGTTGTATTAAGTGCAGGAAAAAGTTTTGAAGTTATTGTGAAAAAATTCGTGATTTAAAATTTCTGAAAGATTTTTTTAATTTTCGAAAATTCCCATCTCATATTACATGTTTATGTATTTATTATAAAGTAATTATAATAAAAGTAATTATTAATTGCGAAAGGTCAAGTTTATTGTACTGTTGCTATGGTATACTGTGGTCCTTTATTAGCTTGACATAATTTTGAATACCTATTTAAAACTTCTACATTAGAGGGAGAAAACTCTACTGAGGCGTTCAACTAGACATTGAGATAAACCGACAGATTGATTGATTGATTGTATACTGTTTAGCGTCCCTCTCCAGAATATTTCACTGGTATGGAGACGTCTCCATTGACGGTGAAGGGCTGCAAATTTAGGCCTATGCTCGGCACTTATGGCCTTTGAGCAGGGAGGGATCTTTATTGTGCCACACCTGCTGTGACACGGGGCCTCGGTTTAAACGGTCTCATCCGAAGGACCGCCCCTTTAAGTCGCCTTTTACGACAAGCAAGGGGGGTACTGAGAACCTATTCTAACCCGGATCCCCACGGGGCTAAACCGACAGAGAACAAGCAATTAAGAAAAGTCACTTTCATTCATATGTCGATTTGATATATCTCAGTGAACGTGAAATGAAAGACACCACAGACTCAACTAGATCTTCTTCATTATTGAATGGTTTACTAACTAAAGACAATAAACCTAAAGGATCAGATAACAAGTAAATTATATGACAAACAATATGACATAAAGTCAACTGGCCTTATATATTTATGTAGTAATATTTCAATATCACCTGTTTATGGTGTTAAATTTTATGAACTTATTTTAATACACAAGAGCATGTTCCCGATCAAATTTTAAACAAAGGCAGGTTACTGACAGATAAGTTGATGTAAAAAGGATTTCAACGACTTTGTGTAAAGTCGGCAATTTCTAAATTCTATTGTCGACACAGTGACAATGTTAGCATATCATTAGGTTGTATTTTGCCTGACTTGTTTCATACCAATTGTTAGGCTTAAAATGGCTGGAAAACTTATTAGAGATGGAAGGCAGTTCTACTTTCTATTAGTAGAAGAAAATAAAAACTAACTGTAATTTTAATTTTTTTAATGTACTGTATTTTTTGTTTATTTTTCAGCAAAACGAAAATAGAATGACATAATATTTGGAAAGATGATATAACGTCTATAAATGGGAGTGGTTATCTATAACGAAATCCAAAGAAGTAAACCACAGCGGTATTGCATGTGGTCAAGTCAACCAAAACATGAAAATAAGTGCACTGGGTATCACAAAGTTTACAAAATAGTTAAAATAATCAACGTACTCAGGGACTTCCGGTTTGTGCCTAGCGAACAGAGACCCTCGACTTCAGAAGAGTCGGGATCGGTAGACAATTCCTTGTATTGACTTATATACAGTGTTGCTTTGGTGCAGGCTTACATATACATACTTTTTAGCATATAATTTTCATCAGCAAAATTATAATAAAGATGATGCACAGTAACTGTAGTGAACCTGATTGCAGTTTATGGTATAGTCGTCACCAATCACAGTCTACGTCATATGACGAGTTTGGAAGTGGCGCGAATGTTCCCGATAACGCCACAAGAACAAACAGACATGTACCACAGAATTTACCTTCAGAAGCTCCAGGAGGACATACAGCAGACAAGGCTCTGAGACTAGCAAGAGAATACGGCATCAATACATCTAAACCAAAGTACCAGCAATACGCTGTAAAGGCCACACGCCTCAACACTTTCGAAAACTGGCCTGCGTTTTTCACCCAGAAGCCAGAACAATTGGCAGATGCTGGGTTCTTTTACTCGGGTATGATTCTTATAACCAGGGAATTAACTCTTCACAGATATCATGTATTTAATGAATTGGTTTGTATAGAATCAATGTATACTATACGTCATCTCGGAATGTCAAATACACGTATATTGTTTGTATATATGTAAGTCTCTTTTCTTCCGAATTATTTCGCCACAGGTTCTGCCATGAAAATAAAAAAAGATTTAATTTCTTTTCGTTAAATCTCGGACAGTAACATTATAGATTTGGAAGCGAGTTTAACATTTCATTGCACAGAGCTTTGTCCCCAATTTTTTTGTTACAAATTAGCAGTAAACATGCAGTTCTTAATTCCTTATTTAATCAGAAAATCTTGTAGCCTACACGTTAAGAAAAAAACTAAAACTAGAAAGTTTAACAACGTAGTATCATTGTACAGGAGACGAGCTTTTTTTTTTTTTAAATCATAGCTGTAGAAAAGTTAATAACCTGAAGAACTTGTCTTTCCATCTATTTGTTTAATCAACTATGACGATAAATGCATTAAAATGCCCAAACATAAATCTTACACAGAGATTCATGGGGTTGGGGTGGGTACTGAACTTAAATTTATTGAAATTTAACAGTCATGATGCCTATAAAGCTACTTTTACTACATGCAATGAAAGTTGTGTTTTATATAATCATGTCCTAATATTTTGTAGGAAAGAGTGATGCTGTCTTCTGCTTCTTCTGTGGTCTGGGTTTACAGGAATGGGAGGAAGGGGACACGCCGTGGGGAGAGCATGCGCGGTGGTCTCCTGAATGTGTCTTTGTAATCAATGTCAAAGGTCATGACTTTATCGAATTAGAGAAGCTGCGGAACACGAACCCAGATGAGGTAAGTCTATTTGTAATAATGAAAGGACTGTGAAATCTTTATAATAGTGTTTATATTTGAATGTAATATGTCCAAATAGTATTCAATGTTAAAAACATAGTAAATGATGTATATTACCAGAAATAAGTGTTTGTATCAGTGGTAAAAACATAGTATGCGATGTATATAGTTATCAACAGAAATAAATGTTCGTATCAATGTAAAAAAAAAATAGTATACACGATGTATATTGCCAGAAATAAATGTTCGTATCAATGTTAAAAACATAGTGTATACGATGTATATTAACAGAAATAAATGTACATATCTGTATGTAATATCAGTTATTCTGAACATTGATAATAATATTGGTAATAATATTTTATTATCAGTGATATGATACTTATATTCTTATTCATGGATAAAGTAGAGGTGATAATGTCTTACTTCAGTCAAATGACCATTATTTCAATGGTTTCCTCTATAACATTGAAACCGATGTTATTAACTTCTTTTGTAGTACTTTGCAAGAAGGGAATTGTACTCCAAAGACGATAAATCTCAAGGTATTTAAAGAAACTTGTAAATAAAGTACATGTATGAAGTATTTTTTTTAACTAAGAATATGCATACAGTTTTTTTTAAAAAAGGATGAAATGAATTAAGTTTATAATTTTCTAAAATATTATTCAAGGAATTATTCGGAGAAGACATATTTGTAGATATCGTATATACTCGCCTATAAGTCGGTTGTATTTTTTGACGTTATTTTTGGGGGATTTGCTATTGACCCGCTTATATAATAAGTCGGTACAATTTTTTGCCAAAATCGGGTGACAATTTCAAGTAAATCAATTGATGTTTTAACCTGGTTTCAATTAATATTTTTCGAAATGATATTTAATCTTAAATTATTAAACAATAAGGCAATGCTCACTTAAAATACAAATAACTTTTTTTAAAATATGTAAAATCTTGTACTTTATATGTATAATCTAAGAATACATAAATATCATATATTATATCCAGACATTTTCTTCGATAATCGTCGGAAATGCAAATAAAATACTAAATTTCAGCCTCAAGAAAAATATCTCTTTATGACTCGCCTATAAGTTGGACATGGACTTTTAGACCAATATTTAACTTCCAAAATACCGACTTATAGGCGAGTATATACGGTAATTATAACAAAACAATGTTGTTTACGTAGCGATATAAGCCATTATCACCTGGATTTTGATTTTTTGCCTCCCATTTGATTGGATACACAAGAACATCTATGTTCAGACAATTTTTAAAAGAAAGAAAGCTTTTGACAAATAAGTTGATGAAACAAGGATATCAACAATATTTTTTAAAGTCATCATTTTGGAAGTTCTATGGTCGGTATATGACCTTGTCAGCAAATACAATCAATCAATGAGTCGATTACTGACTGTTTTCATACTTATTGTAGACCAGAATTCCCCTTTTTATTTTTCAATTTTTCCTTTTGGCCAATAATGATAAAGAAAATGCATACAGCAGGTGTGACTGGTCGACAGGGGGTGCTTCCTTTTCCACGGCACCAGATCCCACATCTGACTTTTTTAAAGACACGTGTCGCTCTCCTGATTTGTATTGTTTCAATAGAACTTTGAATTGTTCAACTCTCCATATTTTATTCCCGTTGGCCTTTTCATTTTTTGTGTATTTACTTTTTTCAATTTCCAATATTTTAGGAAAGTCAAAAATTGATACTATGAATAGTCCAGCGATTCAGAGCTTGCTACAGAACGGGTACGAGGAATCAGTAGTTAAACAAGCAGTTACGTTTTTCCAGAAGCAGAACAGAGGTAAGTCTTCCACCAAAAATAAAGCAAATTCAATAAATTTCCAAAAAAATTTCGCCATCATAATTTGACCTGTGCTGTTGACATTGTAGGGAAATCCTTTTCAGCGAAGGAACTTTTAGAAATAATATTTGATATTGAAGACAACAATATTGTTTGTGAAGAATTAGAGAAGAAAGGTAAGTTAATTAATTTCCACAATTACAAACTCATCATATCACATGGATTCGCCTAATCCACCATTCCAGATGAGTTCAGAAAAAAATTCTAATTTTTATTCTTGAAAATTTCTATTTTTTATTCTGAAAATAACATATAGCATTAGATAAAATTGTAAAGTATTTTACAATTTATTTTTTTCTTCTAGACGACCCAGTTGTTCAAACAGACAACCTTGTGATAAAAGAAAATGAAGAACTCCGGAAGTCGACATACTGTCGGAAGTGTTCGACTGGTTTTGCTTCGGTCGTCTTTCTTCCTTGTGGACATTTGTGTACATGCACTGACTGTGCACCATCTATTAAGCATTGCTTGTTGTGTGATCAGTTCATTAAGGGCACAGTTCGCACTTATCTGGCTTAGTATAATTATGAAACATTTGCTTGACATTTTTTATTTTGATAAAGAAATGGAGAACCTTCTGAAACGGGCGTTTACATACTGTTCACTTTAAAATTCTTATGTTTCTTTTTAAAAAAAAAACTAATATGCAAATAATTATACGGGGAAATGTAATGTAAATGACTATGAAACTGTATTGCACTTAGTGTTGATGGTCTTTTACGAGGGGTGATCAAAAAGTTCGCGAACTATCTCTATATCTACAAAACCACAATTAATTCAGATTAGAATAAAATTTGGTACACACATAGCAAGATATATAAATAACGTATGCTGTATAAAGTTGCTCCTTGTTTCTTTTATGGAAGTAATTCAATTAGTTCGCTAAGTTTTTGATCATCCCTTGTATACATTGTACTACAGATAGTGTTTACAGACGGTCATACATATACATTTGTATTAGATGGAGTTTTATTGATGAACAAGGCAATGCATTATAGACAAAAGGTCAACATATACTGCAATTCCGATTTATTTCAGGTAGCAGTATCTAATCACTCTCAAATAACATGATATGTACTGCAGTATTTTGTTTTAACTCCTTACAGCAGATTTATATCTAACTTAAACAAAATACTCACCAATTGTCCAAATTTGTCTACTTCATAATTATTATATTCAGATCCACATTTACGAATATTAATTTCTGAAGAAAACAGGGAAAAGAGAAATCCCTTTTAAATGATTATGTCATTTGTATTGATCTTATTCATTAGAACTTGTATAAGTTATAATTAGTACAGTTATATTTTGTTTTGTATAATGATGGTTTTATCCTAATGAGGAAACTCAGGAGGACAGAAATGCTGTACATGTTAGAATATTTTTTTTAATAATGATAATTAAAGTTTTCTGATTCCGGATTCAGATAAATCTTACATTAAAATTAAGATATACCACATATTTTGTTCTAAAAACTATAAGAGGGTGTCTTGCGATATGATTTCAAAGTTCTTTTCTTTGCATCAATTAAATATGTCATATTTACTTGTTAACTAGTATTAGAGTTTTAGCTGTATAAATTATAACTAATTAGGCATTTAAGGAATACATATCACAGATATAGAAAAGTTACTGTCTTGGATGAAGGTACGTGGGAAGATAAGTAAATCCTTTTTATCGTATTGTGTATATTTTATTGCTTTTATAATTATAAGTTTATGCGGTGCATATTTTCATTTCAATAAATGATACATTGTTTTTGTATGGTTTTTTTTTTCTACGAGTTATTTATTTCCATTATTCACCATTTTGGAGGTCATAATAATTAAATAACCTGTTAGATATTTGAAGAAAAAATGTGAAAAAAATATCTAAATTTAGGCATCGATTATTTAAAAAAAAATCTTTTTTATTTAACTATATAAATTTTGAGCAGAGCGAACACGTACATCTGACAACAGAGATGGGATCAATAGTCATGAGTGAGTAAGCATCCCATCCGGCCAGTCACACCAACAGTGTGCTCCTTATCATGATCAGGTACACTGAGAAATCTGTACACTATTCAGTGTAAAACTAGGACATAAAAATACTGTATGAAAGACGCAGGTCAACATTTGACTTAAAGCATTGCAAATTAAATTTGCTAAAAAGGTTATTGTACGTATACGTCAACCATAAAAAACAATCAAGGCATGAATAAGGAAAGTAGAAGTCATCACATTTATCATAAAGATATCAGTTTATCATTAATATATTTTTCTAGTAAAGCATTCAAATAAGAAACATATATCAGATTCAGTAGGTCCTTTATTTCGAGATCAATGGGATATATAATATTTGAAACTTGGGATTATCAATTGATAAAAACGTTCTTTTTAATGTCAATTTGAAGGTCACAACAATACTACTTGATTTTTGTGGAAGTTTTTGAATACATTCTGCTTAATATAAATAAGAGAGGGTTTGCAAAGAATGAGGCGCAAATTATGCTCAAGGAGTTCTAATGGAAGACATGGTCTCCGATATTTTCAAAGAGAAACACGAGCACCCTGTCAATATCAATATGAAAATTTTGATATTAGAAAGAGAATTATGAGTGAAAGAATAAAACAGACTTTAACGAACGTATATATTTCTTCAAATGAAAAATAAAAAAAAAAAAACCTGTTTCAAACCTTAATGGTAACCGTATGACTACACACTTGTATATAATTCTACATTTTGCAATGTTAATTTAAAGTGCTATTTAGTTGAAGGAATTGTTGAAACATAAACCCGCAAAATATAATCTGATGCAAGAAAAAGAACTTTATTTGGGAGAAAACATTGATATGATACTAATGAAAAAGAAACATCTCAAACATCTGGTACGAATGTTCTGGTTTTCCACATAGCTTACTCAGAACCATCAGTTCTACAGTACGGGAAGGCTGTGGCGGTTACACCGTAGTATGTTCCCTTGGCGCCTTTAGTGGTGTCGTACCCCCAGAACACACACTTGGTACGGCTACATTTGGATGCCAGAAATTTCTTAAAGGTACATTCACAGGCTCTTAACTTACAGTTGTCTCTAATAGATTCTACGTAGTACGCCACTGCTTTTAGATGTCCACAGGCTTTTCCAAAAGTCGCCTCTGAAGAGATAAAAAAGTAGATTAAATTAAAGATCCCCAAAGGAATGTTTTAATGTAAGCATAGTTAGTCCATTATAAAAACCAGTATGTAAATGAGATCTTACTTTTAAGCTTATGGATCCTGACGGGTTTTTTCGGGTTATAGGTGCACCCTGGTTGCCGCCTTCCGCCATTGACGTAGATGTCCAGATGGCCACATGGTCTTCTCATTCCATAACCTTCAAAGATGAAGTCTCTGTAAGCAACTACCAGTTGAAGGAAATACTGTAGTCACTCCTCTATTAATCTGTCTGTTCTAAATGGTTTTCAGACACTTTCTACAAATATACTTATTGAGTGAAACAAAAGTTCATTAAACAATACAAAATAGGAACAGAGCCAACACAGACCCCCAAATCATCGGAGATGGGATCAGGTGCCATGGAGAAGTATGCATCTCCTGCCGACCGGTCATACCCGTCGTGTGCTCCTTGTCATGATCGGTAAATGACAGAAAAACCCGTAGTCACTGCAGTGATTTTAAAACAATAAAACTTTCATTTCGTGTCTAAAGGAATTATGGTTCATGCAGATAATAATTCATTGATAAGGTACTTGCATTTTCCAGATTTGATATAAGTAAATTAAAGTTGGAGGGTAACATATCAAATGTGCCCTTTTGTGACAAAATGACGACCCTTGCGAGATTATATCTTTTATAATGATAGAAGTTCAACAATTTATTAAATAGGTTTAGCATTCCAAGATATTTATTGGTTCCATCACATGATATAAAACAGAATTCAAATACTACATAGAAGAGAAGAAATCTGCTTTCGCCCTCATTTTAACATTGTAATATTATGGACAACGTTTTATCTATTAAAAATATCGATTTTCATTACTACGTTTATTCGATATATATCTGAACTCCCACACACAAAAAAGTTTAAATAGTAATTTAACAACAAATTTTATGAAAAAGATGATGACTTCAATTTTTCCAACGTCAAATCTCCTTATAACGGTAGCAATATACATTCATCACTTACACATGAATTTTATGGAAGATAAAATGAGACAATACCAGGTAACAAAATCATATCAAAGTCCGTCACCATATTATAAATACTCACCAAAAGGTCTAGCGTCTGTATGGATGATGTCCACAAACTGGGCACTTCCTTTGTTAATTGCAAACGTAGAGTTTTCAAACAAGGGACTTGCTGGGTCCAATCCTATATAGTAAAAATTCAAATAATTATTGATATGGACTTTTTAAAAATATATTTTGGTTGATTGATTTTTGTTGAGCTTGTGAAAACTATATATTTTTTTCATTAAATATGTAATGTTTGAAATAAAGTGTGTCTAAAAAATAAAATTGACATTTAAGATACAAAAAAAAAA
>NW_026925558.1:0-26025 GCF_032062105.1 Saccostrea cuccullata
TCTTAAATAACTAATAAAATAAAAAAAATAATGCAATTAGGAGTCCTAACCATATCAATGTGACCTATTAAATTACTCTCTTTGACTTAAGAAAACTCCTACTTAATGTGAGGTCATAAGGTTTAGAGCTGATAAAAATAAGATAATTATTTGTACAATTAATATTATTTTAGATAATTATTTATACATGTTATATATTGCATTCTAATGCATTTGTTTTGTAAAACAAGTTTTGATTGGCTAATGCACTGATGTTTGAAGCAGTAAAACGAGCATTTACGAGAGAGAAAGCTTTTCATAGTGCGTCATAATAGAGCGACGCAAAAACACAATTCCCCATGACGTATTTCATATAACGAAACTCAACAAAATAAGCCGTAAACAACAAACAAATGCGTAGATGGCATTAGAATGAAAATAACACTCTTCTAATTTGGTATATGCGACCGTTAATGCTGATTTAACGGTCGCAAACATCCGTTTTACGGGCCCCGCTTAAGCGTCGCCGGTAAAACTCAGTTTGCGACCGTTAAATCAACATTAACGGTCGATGAAAAGGTCGAAAATTCAAATTGTATGTGCACATAGAACAATACTCTGCTACTAGACTACAGAGTCTGGCTGACCGTAATACGACCTCAAACAGGTAAAAACACAAACAACATCTCCGTAAACTACAGAGTCTGGCTGACCTTAATACAGACGATCTCAAACAGGTAAAGACACAAACAACATCTCCGTAAACTACAGAATCTGTCTGATCTTAGTACAGACGACCTCAAACAGGTAAAGACACAAACAACACCTCCGTAAACTACAGAGTCTGGCTGACCTTAGTACAGACGACCTCAAACAGGTAAAGACACAAACAACACCTCCGTAAACTACAGAGTCTGGCTGACCTTAATACAGACGACCTCAAACAGGTAAAGACACACTCAACATCTCCGTAAACTACAGAGTCTGTCTGATCTTAGTACAGACGACCTCAAACAGGTAAAGACACACTCAACATCTCCGTAAACTACAGAGTCTGGCTGACCTTAATACAGACGACCTCAAACAGGTAAAGACACAAACGACACCTCCGTAAACTACAGAGTCTAACAGGTAAAGAGAGAAAATTGAGACCTACAAAGGAAATGGAATCAGAGAAGGTTCACCGTTGTAATTTTAAGCATAAAAATTATGTCTTTTTATGCCGTTATTGTATCTATGATGTACTTATCAGTTTAGTTTTTAGTTTTCTTTTTCGAGTTAAGGAGAAGCTCAGATATCAATAAAAACAGAAACTCGCTAAAACTCGCCTCACCATAATTGTACACTACAAAGAGGAACAACTGCAGTAAGTGTATCCTTTATGAATGAAGCAAAATATTATGACTTTGGGAACGCAAAAGTTTATGTTCGAAGTTTAATGAAAAAATTAATTTAGCCTTGGAAACTGCTGTACAATTTAAAAAATAGGAATAAAGAGAAACATTTAAAGCAATTATTTCAAATATGAGGATAGGTAAAGCATTGAAATGCAAGACCAAACATAAATTGTGGCTCCCTTGACTGTGCTGCAGACATCTTGGAGAACTGTCTGTTTATGTTGTGGCGCCACCGGGAGCATTATCTCATTAACTGCGTTCCTGTCAATCAGCAGACATCCTCGTACCAGAGTCAGACACGCAGACACATTCAACTCAGGAGACTTCAAGGTTAGACAGGCTCTTTGTATCTCATGTTTTAATGTGGTAAAAATGAGTGTATGCCTTATCATTTTTTTCATCTCTTGTGAGCATTGTATGCAGGGATTTTTTTTTTGACTCAAATTTTATTTTATGCCTTATTCGAAAGTGTGAGGATTTGAAATTGAGCGAATTTAAGAAAACAGACATGACCGAGTCTGGATAAATTTTAATAGGGAAAAATTGTTTGAAAGTGTAACAGGGAAGAAAGTGATTTCTGATTAGTTAATCTTCAATGTTTACAGATTTGACAGGGATTTCTCTCTCATCATTTGAAGAATCTGATGCAGCATCTTTACCAGACGTAGACAGACAGCTTATGATGAGGTGTGTGTGGGGGGGGGGGGGTGACCAGTGAAGATATAGAGACAATGTAAGAGACAGCAAACTCCGCCATACATGACTGACTACTCAAAGAGGAACAAAAGATTGACTAATTAAAAATACATCACTCACTCCTGAAAAAGATACAAAAGATTGACCAGGTAAAATACATCACTCACTCTTCAAAAAGATACAAAAGATTGAACGGGTAAAATCCACAATCTATCCCTCTTTAAGATTGAACATGTAAAATACACAACTCACCCCTCTAAAAGATACAAAAGATTGACCTGGTAAAATCATTCCTCAAAAAGATTTCCCATAACCCACCTTAAATTCTCTCCCAAAGCTAGAATTGAAATATGATTCATATGTCTATTTCTTACAGTCTGCATTATAAATAGATCAGTGTTTTATGTGATTAAATAATTAATATAAAGTTACCAATCACAGGGCACATTGGACATTTTATGAGGATATTTTAGTCCATATTAAATTGAGTACGCGTGGTTCAAGACCACACTGTATATAGCACAAAAGAACATTTTAAAATAAAACAGAGATTTTTTGATAGTATTAAATTTATTCACTGATATGGGAGGAACTGTTGATAAGAGATGGATACGCCAAATGTGTAAATTACAGACATACGAAAGACAGATGGACAAACATCCCCATCACTATATACATGTACTCTCATCTACCCTGCTTTTCAATCGAGTAATTCAAAAATAATACGTGACCGCGACTGGGAAAAAGGGTCCAGATGAGTAAAAAATCGAAATTAATTTTATTGTTTTTTTAAAATCAGGATACTTTGAATAACACAAATTCAAAATGTCATGCAAATATCATTGAAAATAAAGAAGATGCAGGCCCAGGAATGCAGGCATCTTCAATTCATATCATAACGTCAGTGACGTTACCATAACGTCGTAATTAGAAATCATATCTCAACAATTTCAGTCTATTGGTATATTAAGAACATTCTCTTCTTTTTCTTTAAACTCTTCTTAAAATCTTGCTTAGATATGATGAAAATAAACTGAATCATTAAATATACTGTCATTCTTACTTATTACATATGACTGTTACTTATTACATATGGCTATTGCCAGTATTGGAAAAACTGAATTTGATTCAGAAGTCCGACTTATTATCCTACCATCATCGATGACCAAAGAGAGAAAGGGAAGAAAACATGCATAATAAACAGAACAATCCAACCATTTATTTTCAATAAAATAAACTCTAGAAACATGAGAAATGCACAATAATTATTATCAAGATAAATATGCAAACTGAAATTACATTCCAAAATAACAAAAAAATTATTATTCCCTGTTATGACAAAATACACCAGGAATCACATAAATTACAGAATGACAGAGGTTCTTTAACAGCTGTAAGCAAAATCACAAAAATATGAATAGCAGGTAACTATTTTTAAAATTAGCACTCTGAATATTGCAAACATGCATATTATAGACAAAATGTACTGTTATGATATTACAGATGTATGCATCTGTACTTTCTTGACATTATCAACAGTATTAAGTATAAAGATTATAACAATTAAATTTTTGGGGGCAGTGTGAAAATCGCATCTTTTGAAAATTAAAAATCTGTAGTTAATCATATTTGACAAAGTTTTGTAATATTTTTGGTTATACTAAATATGTCCAAAATGCATTTAAAGGAAAATGTCACAGAGAAGGTGAAAACATCATATAACAATTTTCTTACTGTTACACATTTTTTTAACTGTTGAGATGAAACACTACTCATAGGACACAGCTTATGTAAACAGTTGGGTAAACATAACAATTCCAACAAATGTTTTAAAGCAATGAAATTCGATGGACAGAAAAGTACATGAATGTAACACATTATGGGAAATAACACATTACATGTATACATCTTACTTCTAATCTTTCTTACACACAATAATCCTCCCTTTCATCTAAGGAGAAGACTTTTCCTTTTCCCCAAATGTGACGTACTAGAGTGATCAGGAGAATAAACTTTCACCTCTTTCTTTGGTACGACTGGTTTTGGACAGGATGTGTCTTTAGAAGAGAGTGATAGACAATGTTCACGGATTTCCTCATACAAGTACCATTGCCTCTTGGGGTCAAGACCAGGTGCTGGGATTTCTTGAGGCAGAGGATCATTTACGGAGGGAAGGATGTTCTGATCTTTCAGGAGATTAACACACAAAGGAACAAAATTACAGAGTTCCTTACATTCAACAACACCAGGAATCTCAGCACTTACTCGGAAATGATGATAGCCTCGAATGTTTTTCAACGGTTTGAAGAACTGTTCAAGGTACGACTTCCAGTCCCTAAACTGCACAGGTGTTTGTGGATCTGACACGAGCTGAGGAATGTTATGGCCTCTGCGGGATGAATGACGGACTGTGTCTGCTATTTCATTCATGGTTTCTGCTGTAGATGAACGCCATTTTACTTTCCAGACTCCAAAATGCCAGTCAGGATCAAATTTAGTGTGTCCTGCCACCATCATAGAATATTCCACAATAACATGGAGTCCTGATTGAAAAGAAATACACTCCTTAATTTAAATTTAAACGCTAAATTTAGAAAGAGTTAACATTTCTTGACTATCAAAAGTGACATAATACATTTATGTAACACTTTCGGCATTGAACATCATGAACATACTGAATATCAAACAATGCTTTTACAAATTAAATCAAATATTTTTCAATTTTCTTTTGATGTGCACTTACCTACAAGAACTCTCCATATAGCATACATGTACCATAAGACCAAGTTGTTTTTGTTTTGCCCACTGCAGTTGTCGAAATGAATGGCTGCTGTTTTTTCTCCATATCCATGGTATCGAAAAAAGTGGTGAACCATACTAATGACAGAATTAGCACCCTTTCCTGTGTTCTCAGCCTCATCAATCAAGTAGAACACTTGTTTTCCTGCCATTTAAGTAAAAACAAAAATTTTGATCAGAACTTAATATGGTAACTCAACCATTGACTTGTTTATTTACCCTATATGTATGCATTATGACAAAAACAGAATGTGTTAATATTTTGCTGCAACTATATTTAATAGAATTCATAAGAACCAAATTGTTTTATTAAGACTCAGTCCCATACATGTATTATTCTATATTTGAAAGAGTATCCTCCTTTCCATGTGATTTTACTATTTCGTCAAATATTAGATTTCCACATAAAAAGGTAATTAATAAATTCTAATAAGAATTACATGTACAGTTATTTCTGAATAAATTGTAGAACTAAGAAATATATATCTGACATATCATGACTTATGAATTAACATACCTGAACCCTCGCAACATACACCAAACACATTGCACTTCCGGGGCGTCTTAAAAAATATTGGTCCCACTTGTTGGGCATGATGTGGAAAATGAACTTGTTGAGCATAGTCCCATGAATAGTGCATTTCCACATCAACTGAGCATGGAGCATTTCCTTGAATAAAATTAATCATTCTTGATCATTTGTATGCATTGAAAGTTATTCATTGTATTTACTAGTTCATGAACAAAGAAATTCAATTTTACAGAAGAAATTTTTGCAAACACTTTGGTATGTCTGTTTTCCTATTAATAGTACCAAGGAAAAGAGGAGAAAATGCATGGCTGGAATTGAACCCTTGACCCCTGGTCAGGTGTTCTACCCATTGAGCTACCCAGGCTGATAATATAGTCCAAATCCAAGCACATATAATTGTACAAGAATGTTCATTTAATGCTAATGAAGGAAAGTATACCATACTTGTAACTATACACTAAAGGAAAAATTTAATTTTGCAATAAAATTTTAACTTACCAGTTTGTTTACATTCCTCTGGTAAGGAAATGAACACTTCCTTGCTGGTGGTACACTGGTGTCTGTAGTAGTCTCTTTGCTGTTTAGCTTGGGAAACATGCTGCGTGTAAGTAGAAAGGATTTCTTCCTTTTCCTCATCATTCATATTAGAAACTGTCGACAGTTGATGAGAGAAATTCTGACAAAGCTGACACAGGTCAGTGCATGGCTTCATGATTGTAATGAATGGACACAACTCATGCCAAGTTCTTTGAAATGTCCTTAAGTGTATTTTTCTGAAGTTCATTTCTTCAGCTAGAATCTCATAATTAGCATGAATGTCAGCAGTTGTCGTATCCGACGGAAGTAGAAGCACTTTCTCAGATTTGTAATTTGACAGTCGGCCTGGTAGAGGCAGGGCATGGTCACTAGCATACTTGGTAATAAATGTTTTGATTCGATCCCTGTCTGTCACTGATAAGCTATTATGCGGAGCCTTACCACTGTTTCCATGTGTTCTGGGTAAAAACCCTTCTGTATCAAGAGATCTGGCAACTTTATGGATTTTTTTTCTTTCAACCGCATGTACAAAACAAAATGTTGTACGACACACTCTGCATCCATTGAAGTAGTACTCCTGAAATGGTCTTTCTCGTTCTTTTTCTCTGTGTTTCTTGGACTGTGTGACAGAACCAGATCGCCTATGTGCAAACATTTCAGCTTTAAGTATAGTGTCAAGTTCCTCCCGAGTACACTGTAGACAATGATCACGGAACTCACATGCTGCATCAAAGTCAATTTTCGTGCTACATGGCATTCCATAAAACTCCTTACACCCGCAAGTGTCATTCTGAAATTTGGAACGAATTATGTATTCCTTCGTGTCGGTGTCATTAACTTTATTCGGTATATATACATCCCCATCATAGTTGTCATTGTCACTTTCAGAGTCAGAATCATAATTTACAGCACCAAAATCACTCGTATCTGTCTCGCTGTCACTTGACAGATCACAAAACTGTCTGTCGCGCACGTTAGATTTTGGAGCAACAAGTTTAGATAAATATAATTCATCCACTCGCTCTATATCTTCTAAAAATTCATCATCTTGATAAAGAACAATTTCTGATGGTATATTTATCGATGTTGCTCATGTTTAGTGCTTGAACTCCCTACATTTCCAATTTACAATGAGATCAACTTTTTCAGAAGCACGTGTACAGCAATTTTTTTCACGCGTTATTATTTTTTTTCGATTGTGACGCAAACATTCAGAACTATCGCCAATTTCTCATTATGACGTGTGCCGCATCTGGACCCTTTTTCGCAGTCGCGGTCACATACTTTAAATTTATATACTTTAATATTCATAATCAAACTGTGACAAATCTTAAAAACTTAAAATAAAGATATTCAGAAAAAAAGTATGTATATCAAAGAAAGGATTTTAATATCAAGTTAAAAAGGCAGTGGAGCAATTACGCTGATATTGCATGGAACCCGATCTGTTAATATCTGTTTTATAAATGTTTTAGCTCACCTAGAAGAATGCTCAAGTGAGCTTTTCTGATCACATTTTGTCCGTCGTCCGTCCTTCTATCTGTCCGTCCTTCCGTCTTTAAACTTTTCACATCTTCGACATCTTCTCAAGAACCACTGGGCCAATTTTGACCAAACTTGGTTCAACGCATCCTTGGGTAAATGGAAATTTAAATTATTAAAAAAGGACCATGTTTTCTCACAAGGGGAGATGAACAAGATACGACAAAAATAAGGTGAGGTCATTAAAAAATCTTCTCAAGAACCACTGGGCCAGAAAAGCTGAAACTTATGTGGAAGTATTATGGGGTAGTGTAGATTCTAAATTGTTCAAACTATGATCTCGGAAGTAGGGGAGGCACAATAGGGATTCAAAGTTTTTCATAGAATTATGTAGGAAAATCTTTGAAAATCTTCTTCTCAAGAACCACAAAGCAAGAAAAGCTGAAACTTATGTGGAAGCATTCTGAAGTAGTCTAGATTGTTCAAATCATGACCCCTGGGGTATCGGATGAGGTCACAATGTGGAATCAATATTTTACATGGAAATATATAGGAAAAATCTTTGAAAATATTCTCCTCAAGAACAACTGAGCAAGAAAAGCTGAAACTGATGTGAGAGCATCCTCGGGAAGTGTAGATTCTAAATTGTTCAAATCATGACCACCGAGGGTAGGGCGGGGCCAAATGGGGAATCAAAGTTTTACACAGAAAATATATATGAAAAATCTTTGAAAATATTCTTCTAAAGAACCACTAAGCCAGAAAAGCTAAAGAACCACTAAGCCAGAAAAGCTTAAACTTACGTGGAAGCATCCTGGGGCAGTGTAGGTTTTAAATTATTCAAATCATGACCCCGGAGGTAGGGGGGGTCACAATGGGGATTCAAAGTTTCTCATAGAAATATATAGGAAAAATTTCTAAAAATCTTCTCAAGAACCACTGGGACAGAAAAGCTGAAACTTGTGTGGAAGCTTCCTACATGTAGAATAGTGTTGATTTCAAATTGTCCTAAATATGATCAGTGGGTAGGGTGGGGTTACAATATGTTTAACAAAGGGGGAAATTTGGTAAAGAACAGCATGGTCAAAGCTTTTCAGGTGAGTGATGTGGCCCATAGGCCTGTTGTTGACCATGTATTTAAAGGTGTATGTAATTTTTTTGAAATGAAAACATCTACAATAAAGTTCACTGAATCTATTTTTTATATAGGTTACATTTACAAGCAAATCCTGTTATCTCACGTCTCGAGTTCATGAATAACATGCTTATAAAGTGTTTAATTAATTTATTCTGATTGATTTCAATCCTTGGATGAATAACAAATACTAGTGCCCTGCTTACACAGTAACTTAATGCGAAGTAAACTAATGCAATTTGAAAATAATTAGAATTAAATTGCGTTCACACAACAGGTAAAGTGAAGTAAACTAATGGTAATTATTTTTTTTACAATAAGCTATTCAGTAAGGTTATTACGACTTCATTGGTAAATGACGTCATTTATGCAGAGCAGAACCTTTTGACATGATCATCAAAGTGGTTATATACATATATAATCGAAAGATTTACATAATTTGCCTTTAATTATCAAACAAAAATAGCAAACATACCTTAACTTTAGCACGGACATGTAGCCTGCTACTAAATTCTGGCCTTACACATGTGTAAAAAAATTTAATTTGAATTCGATTCGTTTAGTGTTTACGCGGTACTAATGCAAAGTACTGTAATGTAATGCGCAGTTAATAAATTCGAATTAAACTAATTCTAATTAAACTATCTGTGTTAACGTGGTTCAAATTTAAGAGGGTGACTATGGTTTTATTGTGTTAAAACTACAATAGCGAAACTATTCAGTTTTATACCATATGTAATTTACATTAACTTAAGTGTACATGCAAAGTTTTGGGAAAATCTACCGCCCAGGTATTGTTAAGGGACCGTCTCAAAATACAGGTACATTTACTATAGGATTATTTTAGAAAGTGCCCATTTTTCGCACTTCAAAGCAAATTATACAAATACTACAAAAGACTTTTTGCTGAAACTATAATATATGATGGGTAATACTAAATTGTACATTATATGCAAGAACCACAAAATTTTACCGCCCTCTTTCCAGAGGGGGCATCTCAAAATGCCAAATAATAACAAATTTCCTTGTTTTTATAGAGTACTAAAATATATGAACCATACAAACGATTTATTCATAAAATTATAAATATGACTGAGAGATTATCAAATTTCTATGTCTAAAAATTCAGAACATATGTTTATTACTTTTTCTTTTATAACATTTTTATTACACCATCTTTGAGAGCTTCACGTTATCCAACGTCAAAAACACATTATTACGACGCTAATCTACCTGTCACTTGAAAAATCTTTTTAAGAATCAGTTAATGTTTAAAATTATAATAAAATTTTCCGACCCTTAACTTCTTTATTTTATTTTGTTTTATTAATTAAGTGAAAAAAGTTGCTTTAAAACAGTAAATACGCTTCATTTTACTATGTTGCCCGAAATATTGTGCAATGGAAACCATAGTCGGCCCCCTTAATTCGCATTAACGTACAACCTACGTCGTATGACATCATGTGTTTAGCCTGTGGTAGAACCATTATGACGTTATAATTAATTTGATGTTGCATTTTCCCGTACTTTACAGCTTCAATAGAAATTTAGTATACAGTAGTAAAGCAGTTTGAAATTCATGGAATTAATTTTAAAATCTGCTAAAATACTCTTAATACCCATAATTAATTTATATATTTTTAATTATAAAGCCAAATGACTTAATACATTTCTCAAATTAGAGAAACCTGTAGGCACCTTACATTTACTATAGATCTTGACCTAAAGTGGGCAAATCCAAGACTTGTATAATGTATAATGAAATTACAAATGTAATTGTGACAACTTGTGATTGAGTGCAACTATTTTGAGGGAATGCAAAAATCCTCAAAATTAAATCTTCAGTTGTTAACTCAAGAGTATCACTAATATCTTGATAAATGTGTCTTGAGTCAAAGATGTGTTGAATATTGTGTATAATTGTTTGATATCTATCATGAAATGCATGCCTTTTCATAGTTATTTGTTAATTATGTATTAACCATTCTTAATTGATATGGATGGTGTTTGATTACAAATTTTCTATTTAAAACGATTTTTTAAACAGAAAAATACTATTTTTGATAAGTATTAGCATTGTAAATCTTAAAGTAGCCCCAAAATGTCATTTATTTATTAAATACAAAATACAATAGAATCGAAACTCTAGTGTAAAGTGCATGAAAGAGGTCGACTTAAATATACAAGCATAATTCATGTCTTTTACGTATACATACTCGAAAATTTACACAGTATTTTTATGAGATATTGAAGGTTTCTTCCAATGTTATATCTTATGATTCCAGTGATTCAAACCTTGGGAAGAATAATGATAGGATCAATTATTATTAATGCATGTATTATTTATATTTTTTTCTTGTTGATGTTATTATGTTGACTACTAAATACAGGGAAATTTTCGCCCCCGTTTAATTTCGCCCCTTTCGCCCTAGTCTAGCGTGTGCGAATTTAAAACGGGGCGAATTCAAAGTAAACTGTATAATATCTTTAGCAAAAATCTTTTTGGGCGAATTTAAAGCGGGACAAACTTGTTTTCAGATGTGAAAGGGAGAAAATAACACGGGGCGAAAATTACCCTGTTTACAGTATTTTCACACACTTAGACGCACCTAACTACTAGAAAAAAAAGAAGAATTCTATCAAAAACATGTCATTTTTTAAAACACATTTTTAGATGTCTCTGGTGTCTGTACCTAGGCCCCATGGACGCCATAGGTCACAATTATCAACATAACATAGGAACTGTCCGATCTTAGATGTAGATACAGTTGTTAATAAAGTCTGCTGTCAGGACCTGACTATGGCTGTCTGTTGCGATGCCGTATGGATAGATTGATCTCTTGGAAGTAGATGGATGACCAGTGTATCTAAATCAGAGTTTTCCTGCCTTATTAACCACCACTATTGCACGGGCCTCGTTGTCAGCCATACAGATATCCAGGTTCCTGTTCTCACTGATGTATGAAGTGTTACTAGATGAATACAGATGTTTACCATTGCTATCAAACTGAATGGTTTGTTTCTCTGTAAAGCCAGAGTAAATGACAACTTTTGATGGTTTATCATATATAGCTGTACATTGTGACCAGGATGTCACGAGAGGAGGTACTACAGATATTGTAAGGTCTCTACTTCCTGATTCTGGTCATTCTTCACTGTGTTTACAGTTCTTGTATCTGGGACAGTATAAACTGGATCTCCACTCCTTGTCATTGCTATGTCATGTGGTCTGTCCCCTGACTTAGTTTTGAATGACTTCAGTAGTTTGCTTTGGAGGTTCTAGAGTATCATTTTATGTTGTCCACGTGTCAAGATTTTTTCATCACTGAGACAGGTAACACTGTATAGTGTCCATGGTGGTGATGAGCTCTGGTTCATCAAGTTGTGGTTTGACTGGAGGACAGGATACAGCTTCTGGTGTCTCCTTTGTGTTGTCATATTCTGTTGTAATGGGTAATGTTGACAGAGAAACAAACATTCCATGGAGCTATTCTTTGTTGATCTGATGAGGAGAGAAACTTGGTAATGAAGCATTGGCTTTATGGGGTAAACTTCGGAATTCAGCATTCCTTGCATTGTATGCAGATGTTAGAGAGACATCATTGGAGTCCAGTATTTTCAGATCAATTATGCACTGTTATACCTAAGAAGTAATCTGTTTGATTTCTTTATCCTGCTTATTTAGAGCAGCCAGGTGTTTAGTTTTAATCTCATCAATTTCAGATTTTCTGTTTATGGACAATGATGTTAATTTCTCTGTAACAGTCTTCTCCTTGTTTGGTGACCGCTGTTGTCAGTTTAAATCTGAAACAAATGGAAATAACTCTTCAACGACGGGTCAAGGGAAAAAATTAGGACACATTCCGCTATTGCATATTGATACTAAAACATGAAGATTATGTCTTCACATATTTAGTATTTAGCTAATATATACCTATTATGCATTCAATTTCTCCGAATATGAGGCTATCATGGATAGGGTACAGGTACCTTAAGTTCTTCTTGCAGTAGAGCGATTGAATTGATACATGTATCACATGAAACTTGACCTTAAATGTATTTTGTATAGGGCTGGATTATTGTTGCCATTTTTAGACTGATGCATATTGATCTACTTTTGAAGAAGAACTCCATATAAAGAGAAACAAAAAATGATTAAGTTTTAAAGCTAAAATGTAGGATTTTTTTCTTGGCCAAATGATAGTTGACAGCTTAAGATATCATATAAAGAGATGTTGTATTGGATGGTTAATTTGTTGACCCAGAGTGTGATATAGGACGTTACTTATTTTTCTTTCAATAAAGAATACATTTATACTCCCTAGAACTGTAAAACTGTTTATAATTTGGTTGGGAATATGTTTTATTGAAAATAAGTAATGTCAGATGCCTGTGCTGATGATATAATGATAGATGGGATAATGGCTTAAGTTTACATCACACAACGTGCAGGATCATATTAATCTCATTTAAGAAATTAATAACAAGTTAATAAACTTCAATGGGAATTGAAGTGAATTGGTCGCGTCATCAAATCCTGTGAAGTTATTTATTACTTATATTTACATTTGAGGTGGACAATTAAATATATTCCGATGAAAATATTGCACTGACCATTCGCCGTAGATTTCCGACAAAAAGTACGCAGATGGTAAATCGGCTTGAAAGGCGGTTACGCTTCGAATTAACTAGGCTAAAGAAACAATTTCAAAGGCAATATTTTGTGAAAGGCTACTTGTGATCAGTAATAGTGAACAGATTGTTGTCTTGGGAATATCTTTATTCGTGAAAATTGGGAACCGATGCTGAAAAGACACAAGAAATACGTCCGAAGTTTGATGGTTAAAAGTTGGAGGAATTTTGGTCGCCGGAAAGGGATGGATGGGTCCGATGGATGCAGACACTTGTCCCAGCCAGTTAATTTGCAATCCAGTATTAAATTTGATCAAAAACACCCAAGCAACGATTTCAATAACTAAAGGCATATTGATGAAGTAAATACGGAGACACTGGCGACAGCTTACATTGAAGTACGACACCGCCGAGGTGTTTTTCACCTGTTCAAGGTGTGATTGCACTGATATATTTTCCAAAGGTTTACACATTTATCGTGAGTAGAATTTAATGAAAGAAAAAAATATCATGAAAATTTAAGTAAAGGTCTACCCCAAAAATAAGGATGAACGTTAGAGACTGTGCAGCTGACAAAAGTGAAAAAAATGTAAACAAAGGCTAGCCTAGTTTCTATCGGTATATATTCTCTACGTACACAGGTTGAATCAATAGCTAAAAAAACTATATGAAATACTTGTTTACATTGTTTACATTTTAAATAAAATAATACGATTTATTTCCTTTTGAAATAAATCCAATTATTATAGCGATGGTTAATACTATGTCTCAGATCCGCGCCATGGATTTGTGCGCGTAATGCCCTGCCATAGATGACGTTATTGTTGTTAAATTTTGACGTCACAATATTTGTAACAGTTGGATTGAGAGGTGGGTGGTGTTTGTTTCTTAGCTTAAAAGTCATTTGTTTGGACAACATTTCCCCTTCATGTTCTATGCCTCAGAGCATAACCAGTGTAAATGATGATCTAGGTATGCATGTTACTCAGTCAGTTAAACAAAAAATCATGAAAGGGGAGTTTGTAGAATTGCATACACTTTTGAATAAGCAAACAGATATTGATGCACAGGAGAGTAGAGTTCTATTTACAAATGGTCAACTCACATTAAAACCTGCAAATACAATCAAAATTACAACAATTGACACTTGGCTGGATGCATTTTTTATTTATATGAGTATTTATTTGTCAGCACATATTGATCAAACTCACAGCCTTATCAAATATATCGCTAATGTCAAAGTCGGTGCCAGTCGGGTTTCTGGTGGATTAGGTTGGAGAGAATACGACCGACAATTTCGACTGAAAAGAGCCAAAGATAACAGTATTTCCTGGGACAAAATCGACCCAGAGCTTTGGCTTCTTTACATAACCCCAAATACTAACTCAGTATATAAAAATTCTCAGGTCAGCTCAAAATTTTGTTATGAATACAACAACAAAGGCTCTTGTCGCATGCAAAATTGTCAATATCAACATCAGTGTTTAAAGTGTCAAAACAAACATCCTGCAATTCATTGTCCTGATAAACAAGCTGCACAGAGGACATCGTCCTCTAGGGCTTTTCAAGCCCCCTTCTAAAATTTTCGTCAGCCTGCAGCAAATACGTATTCAACAGGCCCCTTTCGTAAGAACAGGTTTAACACCAATTAACTTGAATAATATGTGTCCTTATCTGTCAATTTTTCGTAATCAAACTGTAGCTAATGAATTAAAGAACGGGTTTGAATTAGGTTTTTATCTACATTATGAAGGCCCAAGAGTGTCAACAACCGGTAAAAATTTAGTTTCTGTGTACGATCACCCAAAAGAGGTAAAAGAAAAAATTGACAAAGAAATTTCTTTGGGTCGAATAGCAGGTCCCTTCAATCATGAAGCTTTGTCCAATTTAAGGCTATCACCTATTGGAGTAGTGGCAAAAAAGGATGGGGGTTGGCGTCTCATTCACCACCTTTCATATCCTTCTAATTTTAGTGTTAATGATTTCATAGACCCCGAAGCTTGTTCTGTTCAATACACTTCTTTTGACGAGGTTTTAGACATGGTAGGGTCACTGGGAAAAGGGGCTTATCTGGGAAAAATGGATGTGAAATCAGCTTTTAGATTACTTCCGGTTCACCCTTCTGACCATCAATTACTTGGTTTCAAGTTTAACGATCAATATTTTTACGATATGTGTCTACCAATGGGTTGTTCAATTAGTTGTGCTTTATGGGAAAAGTTTGCACATTTTATTCAGTGGGTAGTAGAAGTAAAAACTGGAGTTCACACTCTAAACCATTACTTAGATGACTTCATATTTGCTGGGTACACGTTAGAAACATGTAACCTGTTGATGTTATCATTCAAAAATACCTGCTCTGCTTTTGGCATCCCTCTTGCAGAAGAGAAAACAGAGGGCCCAAAATCGGTACTTACACTCCTGGGTATAGAAATTGATACAGATAAGATGGTTATTCGAATTCCTGAAGAAAAAATTATCGAGCTGGAGAAATCACTGCTTGATATGTTACAAAAAACAAAAGTTACGCTGAGAGAATTACAATCTTTGGTAGGTTCTCTAAATTTTTGTGCTAAAGCTATTCCATCTGTTAGAGCCTTTAATAGAAGATTTTGTGATGCTATGTGTGGAATAAAATACCCAAGTCATTTCATTAGGGTAACAAAGGGAATGAAATATGACCTTCTTGTGTGGTTAGATTTCATACACAGTTTAATGGCAGTTTAAATTTCATGACTGTTAATTGGTTGTCTAATGACCAACTTCATCTCTACACTGATAGTACAGGAAATCAACATTTAGGTTGCGGCTTTTACCTTCATGGGCAATGGGCATATTTTGGTTGGCCAGATAGCTGGAAGAATCTAGACATTATGTTAGACATTACATTTTTAGAGTTAGTGCCAATTGTCCTTGCAATTTTCTTATTTAAGAATGAATTTCTCGACAAGAAAATAATGCTGCACACTGACAACAAAGCTTTAGTTTCCATTTTAAACAAAAAATCATCAAAATCTCCTCGAGTTATGGAATTGGTTAGGCCATTGGTTTTACATTCCATGGTAAACAATTTTTACTTTAAAGCTTGTCATATAGATGGTTATAATAACGCTATAGCTGATTCTATTTCTCGCAAACAGTGGACCAGGTTTCGAGTTCTTGCTCCCAACTCCAATCAAGATCCGTCACCTATTCCAGAAGATTTTGTAAAACTGATCTTGGAACTGAAATTAAACGCTTGGCACTTAATTCAATATCAGTAAATACAAGGCAAACTTATTCCACTAGTCTCAAAAGCTTTGAGCAATTTAGAATTTTGTATGAACTTTGTACTGTTTGGCCCCCACCTGTTCCACACATTTGTATGTTTATTGCTCATTTATCCCTACAAGGTTTGGCTCATTCTACTATTTCATCCTATATATCAGGAATAAGTTTCAAATGTAAAATATTGGGTTTCTGTGACAATACAAAAAACTTTCTAATAAGAAAATTATTGGAAGGAATCAAAAGGTCAAACCGTTCCAAAGATTGTAGACTTCCTATTACAAAACACATTCTTGAGAAACTTATAAAAGCAACAAATTTAGTTTGTTCGTCGAATTTCGAGGCCATTCTTTTTTCAACGGCATTTTCGGTAGCCTATCATGCTTTT
Source organism: Saccostrea cuccullata (assembly GCF_032062105.1). Lineage (NCBI taxonomy): Eukaryota > Metazoa > Mollusca > Bivalvia > Ostreida > Ostreidae > Saccostrea > Saccostrea cuccullata. Next base: position 16,845 of record NW_026925558.1, read on the forward strand.
CTAAGAATCGGTGAATTTAGCTTTAGTAGTTCAAATCAAGCAAATCAAATTATTTCTATTGAACATGTAAAATTTAGAAAAAATGAAACTTCTGGGGAAATTTTTGTAGAGCTTAGAGTTCCTTTCTCAAAAACTGACCAACTTGGGAAAGGAACATCCGTTTGTTTGATTCAAACAAAGAATTCTATCTGTCCAGTTGACTGGTTGAAAAGGTACATTACCATGAGGCCAAAATTTGAAGGTCAATTATTTAAACATATGGATGGTAGTCCTCTAACAAGGTTTCAATTCTGTTCAGTATTAAACAAGTCCCTCGAAATAGCCGGTCTTCCAAACTCCAAGTACAAATCTCATTCTTTCCGTATTGGCTCCGCGTCAGATAGTTTCTCTTCCGGTTAGTCAGAAACAGAAATAAAAAAGCAAGGTAGATGGAGTTCAGATGCCTTCAAAAGGTATATTATGATTTAGTATGTTCTTGTTTGATTTTTTCATATTTTTATATAGGAGATGAAAAGGTTATTTGGATTATTGGTTCTTCTATTATTAAATGGGCATTCTACTATGCAGAAAAATCCTTTGATGGTGTGGACTTAGGTTTAAAACGAAGAAATTACAGAATTTTTTGGCTGGGAAAGGGGGGTATGAAATGGTTTGACCTTATTCCAAAAATAAAACTTTTGTTACGTTATGAATCACCTCCAGAAATTTTAATTATTTACTGGGGAGGGAATGATATAGGTAAAATTCCATTGATGCAAATACGGTCCAATATGTGTTCAACACTGAAAAAGCTTGGGGAACTACTACCCAACACTACCCAACACAATTTCATGGCGTTTTAGTTCAAACTCAAAATCTCAAAATCTTGCTACTGTTAGACTCAATAATTTTATGAATCACTTAGTTACTGTCAATGGTGGATTCTTTATCATATACCCAGAGATTACTTGGGATTCAAATGAAATGTTTAATATTGATGGAGTTCCCCTGTCCTACATTGGTAATTGTTTCTTGCTATATAACTTACAAAGGGCTTTGCAAGAATATGTTTTTCAATGAAAGGTTAAATGTGTGTTTTAAGTTTCAAGATGTGGTCACGCCTACAGATATTTTGCGTCTCTCATTCCACCTAACTTCGTTGGCGGTGGTTGTCATTTTCAACGGACAACCATTTGGCGGTTTTTCGAGACGCCTTCCATGATACAATTATTTTCACAACTTCTGCTGAGTATCTGCTAACCCAGTACCAGCTTGAATGTTGTCAGTATTCAAATCTTCAGGACTTTACAAGGATAAGGATATAAAGTTTATAAGGATAAGGATATAAGGTTTATAAGGATAAGGTTTATAAGGATAAGGATATAAGGTTTATAAGGATAAGGTTTATAAGGAGTTATGTTATAACGATTAATAAAATATATATTGTATTATGTAGGTCGTGGCCACAATCGCCAAATCAAAAATAAATGATTTTAAGAAGTTATATTTGTCTTCATCGTCTTTAATAATACGATTTATTTCCTTTTGAAATAAATCCAATTATTATAGCGATGGTTAATACTATGTCTCAGATCCGAGCCATGGATTTGTGCGCGTAATGCCCTGCCATAGATGACGTTATTGTTGTTAAATTTTGACGTCACAATATTTGTTACAGTTGGATTGAGAGGTGGGTGGTGTTTGTTTCTTAGCTTAAAAATCCCACCCTCCCATTCCCCTTATTTATAACATTAAGTATATGTATATGTATATGATTTATATGCATTTGTCAAGTTAATCTATTTTGCCAGTGCATTTTCTGCCGTAGTTTTCTATATATTTTCAGGCAACCTTGAACTGTGTCATGTGAAATGTGAGAGACATTAGTTGGGACAGTTACACTTGTGATAGAAATTCCATTCGTCACGGCCTGCATATAAAGAGATGTGAAGGAGAGTCACTGCGGTTTTTCGAGACACCTTCCATGATACAATTATTTTCACAACTTCTGCTGAGTATCTGCTAACCCAGTACCAGCTTGAATGTTGTCAGTATTCAAATCTTCAGGACTTTATAAGGATAAGGATACAATGTTTATAAGAATAAGGATATAAAGTTTTTAAGGATAAGGATATAAGGTTTATAAGGATAAGGTTTATAAGGATAAGGATATAAGGTTTATAAGGATAAGGTTTATAAAGAGTTATGATATATTAATAAAATATATATTGTATTATGTATAGGTCGTGGCCACAATCGCAAAATCAAAAATAAATGGTTTTAAGAAGTTATATTTGTCTTCATCGTCTTTAATAATTATAATTTTACTTGCTTATTTTTTTTATTTTTATACATGAAAATCAAGTAGAGTCATTTTTATAATATATGAACCGATAGGTATTATTGCGCGTTGTGATTAGGTCACATATTGACCTCGGACCTCTGACAAACTTCATACGGAATTGATTGATTGATTGTATACTGTTTAACGTCCCTCTCCAGAATATTTCACTGGAGACGTCACCATTGCCGGTGAAGGGCTGCAAATTTAGGCCTATGCTTGGCACTTACAGCCTTTGAGCAGGGAGGCATCTTTATCGTACCACACCTGCTGTGATACGGGGCCTCGGTTAATACGGTCTTATCCGAAGGACCGCCCCATTTAGTCACCTTTTCGACAAGCATGGGGGTACTGAGGACCTATTCTAACCCGGATCCTCACGGAGGAAGATATTTATTCTCTGTATGTTTATAAAATGGAAAGATACCACATGTATATATTTGCAATTGAATATGTTCCATCGTGACTATACTGGCCAAGTTAAACTCAGTGTCCATCACGGAAGTCAGCACAATATAATTGTCAGACATTTATTGAATGTGTTCTCGGGAATAATGCCTTTTGTTGACTCCTCTAAATAGGTATGCTAAGTTAAGTAATCGCGATATCAAGTATTCAAGTATTAAAACAATTTCAATAAAATAGCACAAATGAGCCATCAAAGCTCTTTAAATAATGATCGACTTTAATCAGATAAAACTGTTTAAAACGAGACGATTGCATATAAAGACATTTGTAGTCACAATGCTTTTAATTTAATTGCATTTGTCACCAATAAGTTATCATATATCAGCAGTTTGACAGACAGGCATCACAATCTTAGACTATAGAATAACAAAACTTCATGTATGATTTTCAATATATGAGGAAATTTATAGTCACGATTTTCATCAAGTTCATGTAGTGTGGTCAACCATAAAGTTGTTTTACTGAATAGATGTTATCATGTTTAGTCAAAGGGGCACCTAGTTAAGCAAAGCTTTTTGAATATTAGTCTTTGTTATTCACAGATTTTTAAATCACGAGACCTACCAGCAGGTCTAAAAAGAGGACCAGAAAGTAGAATACGTGTTTCTGTTTACAAAGAGTAGTTAGGGAGCCATATTGATTTTACAGGTAAATCTTCATATTTTTAGCTAATTTAAAACATTTTAGATAACATAATTATAAAAGTGTATTCAACAAAATAGAAAATCAGATGACGATTCTTTAGTTTCAAAATGTGTAAAACAAACATTAATTCTTCGATTTAAATTCTCGTATAAACTTTACAGTCACGGCATGAAAACATTCTCCAGTATGTTTTATATCTTAGCCGGGTCATCTGGTTAAATAAGTGATCGAAACCCAAGTAATGGACCCGCTGGACAGAGCTCAAGTACTCCTCCTCTGTGACCTGTGTCAAAGAGCTGCAGTACAGAGTCATTGTGAACTTTGTCAGATTAATCTGTGTAAGGCCTGTGTTGGGGAGCATCTTTCTGATTCATATAAAAGACATAATATTGTTCTTTACAAACACAGAACTTCTACTTCTAGCTACCCAAAATGTTCAAACCATTTGGAAAAATATTGTGAACTTTCCTGCGAGAAATGTGACATCCATGTCTGTTCTAGCTGTATCTCATCTGGAAAACATCATGGACATAAGATAAAAGATATTCTGCGAACACCACGCTCTAAAAAAGAATATTTAAGAAAGGATTTAAAAGAGTTTGAACAAAGACTATACCCTACTTATAAGAAAATTGCTAGAGATTTAAACTTAGAGAAAAATAAAGTTGAAAAACATTACAAGAAGCTACTATCAGCTGTCGATATACAGGAAGAAGACTGGTACAGACAAATTAAATTCATCGTCAAGCAACAAAAATCTGATATTCATGAGATGAAAAGAAAACACTTGGCTTCTTTAAATGAAGAGGAAAGAGAAGTGGAGAATAAAATTTTACAAATAAAGTTGTGCAGATTTTATCTAATAAATGAACTGGACTCTGATGATGCCTTGCTAACTTCTGATTACATATACCGGAATTCTGAATTCAGAGTTTTACCTCATAAACTCAACATTTTATATCCAAATTTCTATCCTCATCAGATCAACACAGAACAGTTCTATCAAATGTTTGGATTTCTGTCATCATTATCCATTACAACAGAAGAACATGGCTACACAATGAAGACACTTGAGGCCGCTTCTTTCCCTCCAATCAAACCACTGCTTGATGAACCAGAGCTCATCACAACCATAGACACTGGATATGATTGTCTTTACAGTGTTTCCTGTTTCAGTGATGAAGAAATCTGGACATGTGGAGAAGACAAACTCATCAAACTCTACGAACTTCAAGGCAATCTTCTGAGGTCAATTAAAGCCAAGTCAGCATGTGACATAGCAGTGACCTGGAAAGGAGAACTCGTTTATACTGACTACATGAAAAGAACAGTGAACATAGTGGAGAACGACCAGATACAGGAAGTGATCAGACTACAAGGTTGGACACCTTACAAAATCTTTTGTACCTCTTCTGGTGACCTCCTGGTTACTATGATTAAAGATTATTTTGAACAGTCAAAGGTTGTTCGTTTCTTTCAGTCCACAGAAATACAAACCATTCAGTTTGATCTTGATGGTAAACCTCTGTATTCATCCAAACATTACATAAAAGACATTTGTGAGAACAGGAACCTGGATATCTGCGTGGCTGACTATGAAGCCAGAGCGGTAGTGGTTGTTAATCAGATAGGAAAATTAAGATTTAAATACTCTGGTCCTCCCTCTACTACCAAAGGATCATTTTATCCGCGTGGCATTGCAACAGACAGCCAGAGTCAGATCCTGACAGCAGACTGTTACAACAACTGTATCCACATTCTTGATCAGGACGGACAGTTCCTCCGTTATATTGATAACTATGTTCTCAATGACCCGTGTGGTTTATGTGTAGACACCATAGACAACCTCTTTGTAGCCGAGTTACGAGGAGGTAAAGTTCAGAAAATTAGATACCTAAAATGATTTATAAAACACTAGTGAAAATTTAGTGCAAGCAACTGTATATTTTTCACTGATGACAGATTTAAAGATTTAACTGACATTAAATTACAGAATTATGCCGAAAAGAAATACTTCCAAATCTAGCAATTAGTTTCGAAGCAGAAGTGGAATATGAACATCCTTTTAATCGAAACAGGTTAAATGTCATTGTTCAGCAATTTCTTCTGACATGTATTAAAGCAACATTGTAATACCTGTTATGCTATGCTAAAGATATTTTACTATCGTTACTTATTATTTGAATTTTTTTTTGTGTATGTAATTGAAACGTAATTTTGATATCTTTTGTACTTTTATAACGTTTCATACTACGGCCTGTTTCCATTTACATCAAGGATGAATTAGCACTGGTAAAATTATTTATCATCATTTTTGAAGGAAAATTGTTCTTTTCACTCCATATGTATAAAGCTATTAAATACAAAAGACTATTTCAAAATAAAGTCTGAAACATGTCTATCAGTTATAGCACACATAAAAATCTAAAGTAAATCGTTTGGTAAATCATTTTCAATATTTGACATATTTTCTCTTAGCAAGATTTTTACTTTATCAATATTGTCTGAGTTAGTTGCCAAGATGCTTTTAGTTGTAGATATGCATATTTTATATGAAGAATTATTTACACAACTTTCAATATATAGATAAATCACGGTTAATATCAATTCCTTACCATTACTTTTATGCCTCGGATTTCTTTTTAGCATTGGATTCGATGCCATCTGAAGTTTTAAAACTTTCAATCAAAAGTGAGATCGGACAGGGTTTGTAAACTTGATTTTGTTTTTAATCAGTGAACACGAATCATTTCTTTCATTTGACTTAAATCATGATTTGAATGAATAATGCATTAAAGATGTTTTCATAAAATATTTAAACGCTTGCTTGTTGTCTGTTTTATTTTAAAATGCCAGAAACGTTTAATGCACACCGAAGATCCCCTTATTTTAAGGCTGCTATTAATTTACTGAAAAGGAAAATATAATTTTTTATAAAAACTAGAATAATTACTTTACTTTGAATATAGTTTACGGGCTTCACATTATACCTAGTTGTGTTTACCTACAGGACAAAGTATGAACTATGTAACAGGCGTTTAGGATTTTATTTTCAATATTTATTAATTTAGAAGTATAGATAATAAAAAAAACTGGCATATAAACATGTATGACATAAAGAACTTTATTCGGTAATAACCAATATTTGCCCTCCAAATCAAAGTTTGATGGAGATATATTTCATAAAGTTCTTAAACAGGAAAGTATATGCTCACTTCAAAGCACTGGATATTTTCATTAGAAATGACGTCATATGTTCGCAATGACGTCACAAACATGACGTAAATTTAAGTTTTTTTTATGAATTTTACAGAAAAGTATACATATTTCGTCGATATTTTGTCACCGAGCGCATGCGTGTTCAGGATCAATATTTTGATATAATGTGTAGATTGATAATATCAATGAAATATGCCAATATTATTGTTCCTGAGCAATCTTGCGCTCTTTAAATTTTAAAGCTAAAATTGTTTAAATCTTGTCCATTTTGTCCTCTTTCTGAAAAAGGATATAAAATCGGACTAGTTTGTGTCGTCATAAAACCAAAAATTATGAATACAATGCTTTGAAACTATAATATTTTCTGTTTATTTATATTTCTCATACAATTTATTGAATTCAGCACATTTCAGGAAGTTTTCAAAATTTCACTTTTGTGGGGGCAAATATATGCAATATACCGCATATAGTTCTTTGATAAATAACTAGCACATATTGATTTTCAATTCAGCACCATTTTGTTATTAGAAATCTTTTTATACATTTGGCTTATATTATTACATGTATCAGAAAGAGTATTTGCAGGGTTCTTCATTATCTCAGGATTAAAGGATGACTGCACTTAAGGAACTTAGAAATTGCGACATAATTAATTTTTGAAATGGGCATTTCTCTTTCAATGGTAGAAATGGTAAATGTCTTAACTGCAACTTTGTGTAATTACGTTAATTAAAAGTTCGTATTAACGAAGTTCGAAGTCGTTTTTATAGGGAGGGGTCATCGCATATTCTGCAATCTCCATAGGATAATGAGTACGCCCATCTTTTTACAGGCTTAATACATAGTCAGCGCATGTTTGTCTATTGATCTCCATTTAATGGTAGTTGTATATTTATATATATTACCTCATATTAAAAGGAGATCAATAGACAAACATGCGCTGATGGTTAAAAAGAGAAAAAAACTGTTTCTTCTTTGTTCACTTTCTTTATAGCATACTGGCCATTTTGACCACGTTGTTACCTGTTGAATATTATAATTAACCACGTGATTTCTATACCCAGGTAACTCTGTGAATACTAAAATTCCATCACGTGACGTGTAAGGAAACATGCATTCTGCTTGCCGATAGTGATTGTTCATATCTGTTTCAATCCATTCCCATCGAGCCACGGGATATTCTTTTTTCTCTTAGATATCTATAAGATTATTCTTATATTTATCTCTTAAGCGTTTCATTTTACTATCCTTATATATTTTTGAATGCATGTCTCTACATGTTCGTAGTCTACAAGAAAAAAGAGATTTATTTATTATGATTTGAATCATTGCTTAATATGAACATCCAAAGTAAGATCCAGTAAATAAAATTGAAATCATACCATCCTCAGCACGCTAATTTATTGGGAAAAGTAATTATAAAAGAAACTAAAAAAAACTTGAGTAATTGTGATGTTTTTCTTTCTTTTTTATAAAAGGGAAAAAAAGAAAGTCAGTCTTACTGTTGTTATCGGGTCTCGATCCCGGACCTAAATATTATTGATTCTGTGCATTACCGACTGAGCTAGTCGGCACTTATATTCGAACACGCGAACTGTTGATATCAGCCATTGCTGTTGATTATCAATGAGACTGGCTACTTCTACCGGTCGATGTTATTTGTTATTAATTATATATACTTTATTTGAAAACTTAAAAAATAATAGTGACAAACATATGACGAAAGAGAGAGAGAGAGAGAGAGAGAGAGAGAGAGAGAGAGAGAGAGAGAGAGAGAGAGAGAGAGGCCAACATTTTCAGAGAATTAATATTTATACGTCTAACTAATGTATTCAATAGATACATGTATATTCTCATACATTTTGTTTCCTCCATTCATCTTAAGGTCAAGATCTTGTAAATAAATTTAGACTATAATTTTTTGGTGCTAGATCCATTATGACGCCATAATCAATTTCAACTTTCTTTTTCCCGAACTTTACGGCATTAGAAGAATTATGTAGAAAATTTGGTATTTTCATGACATTTAATTTGAAATCATAAGAGAAGTAAACCGGATACCTATATCAAATTTGATATTGATTTAAAGAAGAGGCAATTAACATAATAATTACCGTTTTCTGAGAGACTTTTTTTCATCTTGTTTACCTACAAATCTTGCCCCGAAACACCTTATTTGACCAAACAAAAGTTGTAAAGCATCAATAAAGGAAATTATATCTCAAATTTGATTAATCTGTGGGCACCTTCCATTTACTAGATCTTGACCTTAACTAACTACTTATTCTTATATTATATCTTGACAATGATATGAAACATGGGAAATTTAATTTGATATTAGATTCCAACGATCATTAGTTGCATGTGTTGGCTATCTAATGTACCGTTTTTTTGTTTATATTTTTTTATTTTATAAAAGTTTATAAATCGTAAAAGAAAATTCTTTGTAATCTTTGGAAATGCTGCAATTAAATTCTTTTAATAACTAACCTAAGTTTCTCCTGAATAACCAACCAGAATTCCTGAATA
>NW_026925559.1:0-26168 GCF_032062105.1 Saccostrea cuccullata
ACCTGCTAATGACTTCTGACACAAACTGAGAATATGGCAAGCAAAAACATTAGAAGCCGTTGGAATACTTTTTTTATGCATCTAAAAATCAATATTTATTTATTTTTTGCACACTTAACAAACTTTTAAGTAAACTTTGATTGAAAAGTTTTTTTTCAAGAAAGAAAAAAGGCAATATTTAAAAAGGAAGTTACTTAAAAAGGAAAATATACTTACGTTTTATTTCTATAACATAATTTCTCTAACATAATAATAACTATATTGAAATTCTTTTTAAGAAAGTTGACCATCAACATATTTGGTCCAAAGGATCATTTAACCTTTCTAAAATAATGTGTATGAGATGGAGGGGGGTGGACATTTTTCATTTATTTAAAATCAATGTAATTGAATGTATTTGAAAAATAATTGTGAATTACATGTCATTTTGAAAAGTAATAAATAATTAAATTACAATTACTTGTAATTGAAAATTCCGCTAACTACACACTACTTTGAATTACATCTAAAATTGTAATTAATTACTATCAATTACCTTTACGTATTACCATTACCCCATCCCTGTATGACTTCGAAAGACTGACCACAGAAAGAATATGGTTGCAAGGGATTTATAACACGGAGTTTCAGACGAAAATACAATTTGAAGTGATCGATTGATGTGACCGATGCATATCTTGTGTATTATTATACAGTACCGATTGGACACAACCTAACGGAAAGCGAACCCGGAGTGGACCCCGGGTTCGCTCTCTGGGTCCGCTTCGGGTTTGCTCGGGGTTCGCTAGGGCTGACCCCGAGTGAACCCGGAGCGGACCCAAAGCAAACATTTAGCGGACCCGGAGCGAACCCGAAGCGGACCCAGATAGCGAAACCCAAATTCAGTAGGGGTCCCAGAGAGCGAACCCGGGTTCGGTATTTCTTTACAGATATGTCAATCAGGAATAGCGATTGACCAATAGATCAGCGCATCAACCAATCAAAACAGCATATTGATCTGTCGATTGGGATATAAGATCGAACGTGTTGATTTAATTCGATATAAATTCAAACACTGTACATACAAGCAAAACGTGTGAATGTACAGTGTAAATCCTTTATGATAATTAAATAATATTTAATATTTATTTATTTTAATTCTTCGGATTGTATTTTATACTTATAAATTTATTTTATTGTTTTATTAAAGCAATTAATTAACTATATGTTTTTATTTTCCACGTAGAATTATACATGAATATTTATGTTTTTATTTTCTTATTTTTTTCATACCAGTATTTAAAGTCCATATGGTAAATAAATTGGGTAAATACATCAGTCAATGCATAAAAATGGAAATCAATTAATATTACAATTTTTACTGACAAAAAGAGGAGAAAAGAAATATAGTTGGTCTTCCACAATTATAATTGTAAAATCTCATCATCTCAAGATACTAACAATTCAGGAATATTAACTTGTCCAATATTTAAATATAAATAAATACAGGAAACATCAAGACAGAGAGAGAGAGAGAGAGAGAGAGAGAGAGAGAGAGAGAGAGAGAGAGAGAGAGAGATCATAACTGTAAACTCTCATCATTAGACTTGATTTTAATAATAAAGCCTGATGACTTTTATTGAAATTTCTCTGAGTCGTTCTCCCAATACTGTACTCAAATTGTTTTCTATAAGCCTGCTGCAGCTATTTTTTTTTCAAAAAATATACATGTACTGGAAGATGTATATAAAGCACTCAAAATGACCAACAACACGAAAAATAAAAATTTTTAAAATTTTGGGACGTTCTGTCCCCTCCTCAGGACAAAGAAAAAAGTTAAGAAGTCATAAGAACAAAGGAAATAGAGAAACAGAAACAACTATCACTACTTCTAAACTACTAAACACTATATATTAACATAGTTACATGTTGAATTGGAAATTTATATAAACACTATTAAAGAAAGAAATCCGGACCGCTATGAAATACGTTTGGTTTATCGGGGTATACTAAGGTGAAGTGCGATTTACATAATTGAACGAATTAATTACACTAATTAATCACGATATCTAGTAAATCGTACATTGTTTCATTCTCTCAAAATGGCGTAACTATACTTGATAAAGCATAATCATAAAAAAATATAATATAGAAGGGATATTTTAATATATGAATTATGATTTATTATAAATTTTGAAAGGTTTTAGGAATAATTATTGGGAAAAAAAAATAAGTTAAGGCGAAAGCAATACATAGTTATGGGGGTTGTTCGAGAGTTGGTAACGCAAACCAACTGCAGAGTTACACTAAATTGAAAGAATAATCTTGTTAAGTATCACCAGTAATTGGGTCTAATTCACGTTAATGAATGGTGAAGTCATTCAGTTTGTTAATACCATTAGGGCGACATGACTTTAATCTGTGCATCCAGAAGGAAGATTTTCATATACACGCATTTTTCATTTCCAAGAAGATCAAGAAGATTAAGATCGATAATTTTGATGTAAATTTTGAATAATTTAATGTAACATGTTAATTTAGAAATCAGAAATAAAATAATTAGAATTTTTAAAGACAATGTGTGTGTGAAATAGGGGGAATATATTAACATATTCTTATCGGGTCAGGAGAACAATTATTATTTGCCTTTTTCTTTATTCTGATAAAAATCTTACTCGCTCCAAAATTCTGAGCGTGAAAAAGATCTAATATACAGTGTTTTTTTTTTTTTTTTGAAAATGTCCGGTAATTTTTTTTTTAATGTGTAACTCCAATAAATGAAATCTAAATATACCAGATGTGCAAAAGGTTACATGTAATTTATAAATGCGATATCATAAGTCACGTGTTTAGCAAACATTTAAACTACGATTTAGCAAAACATAAGGAATAACAAATGTATTTTTAAACTATATAAAGCATGAATTTAAAAGGTATTTAGTTTAGATTTCTTTCGTCAGTTTCACTTGTACACCATTCGATACACTGAAAATTAATTCAACACTCTTTTCTTCCTCTTATTTTTCTCGTTATAACTCAAGAAAAAATAAATGCCTTATTACCCGCTGTTTAATTAGTTTGAATTTCTCGGGATCGAGAAATCAAGGAAATCAATAATACATGAACATGTAATTCTACGTCGAATGTACAATTAAATTTCAGAAAATTTATCAATGTTCTCCATTATATCACCGTTTACATGTACAGTGTACATGTCCACATCGTCACATAAACAACAATGATCGATCCACAATACCATTACTGTATTGGAATATACAAGGGGCGGGGCTTACTTGCAGTGAGATTAAAGCGGGGTCCGCTTCACGCATCAGTGCGTAAAGCGGACCCAGGAACCGAACGCTGGGTTCGCTCTAGCAGACCCAGAGCTGACCCCGAGCGAACGCAGAGCGAACCCGGAGCAATTGTGACTTAAAAAAACCTAAGTTTACAAGAAAGCCAAATATATCCAATCTTTACCTGTTTAAAATCATGTATTTAATTCTTCCTCAAACAATAATATTGTCCGTCATGCAGCCAATTCAATGTACCCTGAGTAGAGCAGAATATAATTACACTTATAATGTTTAAAGGCAGAGATTTTTTACCGGATGGTAAATTCCAGGTGAGAGAGGGGCTTATTTTGTACAGGTGTGAATGCCTTGGGGGCTAGCAGTCTACCTGTGGCCATCTGTCTCCTAATCCCTATACACAGGAAGTGATTTAATACACAGTGAAGTACCCAGATGTCAAACTTTACCTTGTTGGGGATTTTGAGACAATTTTAGAATTAGTAGTAAAAAGTATTTTTTCAATTTTATTTTGATTTATTTTTTACTCTTTGAAATCACAACTACCCATCTAAAAAAAATATTATTTTATCATACTATAGATTCAAATATTAAAATAAAGATTGCTTTAGATGTTAGTGTATGTGTTGATTTAAAAAAAAAACTCCAGTAACAACCAGATTAGACTTTTATTATTCATTACTCCCCAGGGTCCCATCTATTGATAAACTGAAAAGAGAGTTGAGTTAACTACATTTCACTAAGACAAAATATCTAGGTTTATCCTAACCTCAATAAGATTTTGTCTCCATGAAACATGCTAAAAAAGATTGCTTGTAAATTCTTAACTGAATAAAAAAGGAAAATATAAGTGACCCATGATTGGAAACATTATTTTTAAATTTAATTACACATGTACTTCACACAGTGCTGATCTGAACTTTGTCGATAACATCTCCACTTTGGATTTACCATTTAGCATATTAAACCTTATATCGAAATTTCATTTGGAAAAAAAGTTTATATGTAGTTAAAGGTTATTTTTTTTAAAATGTATATTGTATTATAATCCTCTCAAATATTAAAGGTGTATTTAATTCATATATTATCAATGTAAAATTTTCATAGTAATTATACAGTTTCTGTATTCCATGTTCAGTGAACATCAAAGGATCAAAAGTTAATAAGAAGGTCACCGCGAGTCCCATTCAAGGAGCATACACAGGGACTAGTAAGTAAGTGTCAATCAAGTTCCAGCATCTTATGATGAACTTTCACGTACTTGATTGACAGGGCTACCCAGACCAGATATTTTTGAAGGCGGTGCTTAAAATCTCTGCCTTTAACAGTCATCCTTTGACCTTAACAATAGGAAATATGATATTTCTGGTATGCAACCATTAGAATTTACTGAATTTAAAAACTTAAAAAGATAAAAAATAAACTTTTGTTAAATCTGATAAGGTCATTTCTGTCATATTCTGAAAAATGATATGCTAGTACGATTATTCAGTAATGTATGTAATAACTAACCTTGCCTTTTTGGCAAGATTATTTATTTATTTTAAAAGCTACGACACATCATAACAAAAGCGATATAGTGTGTTGTCAGAAAGGTTTATACATGGCTTTCTTCATATTTCCCCATTGTCTTGTATAACAATAAGATGTACTGTACATAAACAACGAATGACGTATTAAGGGTTTGCTTTTGTTTTCAGGCAAGTGAAACTCGTATAAAATAAAAATCTCAATATCTTAATAGATACTTCTTGTTTTTTCATAAAACTTAACCCATGGCACCTTCTATTGAAAAGCAGTCTTGAAATGTATTCAATTTGGTTGTCACTTGCAATGTCTTGCAGCAGCAATGTGCATAATACACTTGCAGGACTGCACAGCTGCAGGTCTAATAAAACAATAAAATGACATTTGTCGTACACCTACAGATAGTTGAACGTCATGGGTACAACTATTTGTTTTGTTCCTAGCAATTGTATGCGTCTTTTTTCTATAGTTGTATGTTTTTCACCACCTAGGCATGTCTGCCACGCGAAATCGGCGGGCTGCCATTCTCATGATTCCGGAATTGAAAACTATGGAATATTTCTGTAATCTGTTGTCTCTAGTGCCCCAATTACACAAAGCAATTGTAGAGAGATATCTCTTAAAATATGTCCATGTGTTGAAAGTATCGATCGACATATTTAATACTGTTTTTTTTTTCTAAGAGTTACATAGATGTTTACATCATATCATAAAATGCTTCTTCTTGGATTTTACAATGGACCTGATAAATTAATACGCGCCCAGTTTTAGCAGATCCGATTGAAGTTAACCCCTGTTATTTCTTTTGCGGGTAAGGCTATAAAAAACTTTTTAGCTCACCTGAGCCGAAGGCTCAAGTGAGCTTTTCTGATCACATTTTGTCCGTCGTCCGTCCGTCTGTCCGTCCGTCTGTAAACTTTTCACATTTTCGACTTCTTCAAGAACCAATGGGCCAATTTTAACCAAACTTGGTACAAAGCATCCTTGGGTAATGGGGAGTTTAAATTGTTGAAATAAAGGGCCAAGTCCCCTTACAAGGGGAGATAATAAAGAAAAGACAAAAATAGGGTGGGGTCACTAAACAAGACACCCATGGGCCACAACGCTCACCTGAGAAGCGTTGACCATTCTGTTTTTTACTAGATTTCCCTTTTGTTATACATAATGCATCCCCACCCTACCCCACTGATCATAATTCAGACATTTTGAAATCTACACTACCCCATGATCCTTCCATGGGCACATATGTTTAAGCTTTTTTGGCCCAGTGGTTCCTGAGAAGAAGATTTTCAAAAATTTTTCCTATATATTTCTATGTGAAACTTTGATTCCCTTTAATGGCCCCGCCCTTCCTCTGGGGGTCATGATTCCTACAATTTAGAATTTACACTACCCCAGAATGCTTCCACATAAGCTTCACTTTTTCTGGCCCAGTGGTTCTTGAGAAGAAGATTTTCAAAGATTTTTCCTATATATTTTTATCTAAAACTTTGATTCCCCATTGTGGCCCCGCCCTTCCCCCGGGGGTCATTATTTGAACAATTTAGAATCTACATTATACCAGGATGCTTCCACATAAGTTTCAGCTTTTCTGGCCCAGTGGTTCTTGAGAAGAAGATTTTCAAAGATTTTTCCTATATATTTCTATGTAAAACTTTGATTCCCCATTGTGGCCTCGCCCTTCCCCCAGGGGTCATCATGTGAACAATTTATAATCTACATTACACCAGGATGCTTCCATATAAGTTTCAGCTTTTCTGGCCCAGTGGTCCTTGAGAAGAAAATTTTCAAAGATTTTTCCTATATATTTTTCTCTAAAACTTTGATTCCACATTGTGGCCCCGCCTTTCCCCCAGGGGTCATGATTTGAACAATTTAGAATTTACACTACCCCAAGATGCTTCCACATAAGATTCAGCTTTACTGGACCAGTGGTTCTTGAGAAGAAGATTTTTTAACCCTATTTTAACCCTATTTTTGCCTTTTTTTTTGATTATCTCCCCTTGCGAGGGGATATGTCTCTTCATTTTAACAATTTAAATTTCCCTTCACCCAAGGATGCTTTGTACCAAGTTTGGTCAAAATTGGCCCAGTGGTTCTTGAGAAGAAGTCGAAAATGTGAAAAGTTAACAGACGGACAGACAGACGGACGGACAGACGGACAGACTACGGACGACGGACAAAATGTGATCAGAAAAGCTCACTTGAGCCTTCGGCTCAGGTGAGCTAAAAATGTTCTACTCAAGAACCACTGGGCCAGGGAAGCTGAAACTTATGTGAAAGCATCCTTGGGTAGTGTAGATATTAAATTGTTAAAATCATGACCCCCGGGGGTAGGGCGGGGCCACAATAGGTGATCCAATTTTTAGATAGAAATATATAGAACAAATCTTTAAAAATCTTCCTCTCAAGAACCACTGGGCCAGGGAAGCTGAAACTTATGTGGGAGCGTCCTTGGGTAGTGTAGATATCAAATTCTTTAAATAGTGACCTTCGGGGGTAGGTTGGGGCCACAATAGGGAATCCAAGTTTTACATACAAATATATAGAATAAATCTTTAAAAATTTTCTTCTTGGAAACCACTGGGCCAGGGAAGCTGAAACTTATGTGGAAGCATCCTTGGGTAGTGTAGATATTAAGTTGTTAAAATCATGACCCCAGGGGTAGGGCGGGGCCACAATGGGGAATCCAAGTTTTACATAGAAATATATAGAACAAATCTTCAAAAATCTTCTTCTCAAGAACCACTGGGCCAGGAAAGCTGAAACTTATTTGGAAGCATCCTTTGGTAGTGTAAAAATTAAATTGTTAACAGCATGACCCCCGGGGGTAGGGCGGGGCCACACAGGGGAATTCTAAGTTTTACATAGAAAAATATAGAACAAATCTTTAAAAATCTTCCTCTCAAGAACCACTGGGCCAGGGAAGCTGAAACTTATGTGGGAGCATCCTTGGGTAGTGTTGATATTAAATTTTCAAAATCATGACCCCCGGGGGTAGGGCGGGGCCACAATAGGGAATCCAATTTTTAGATAGAAATATATAGAACAAATCTTTAAAAATCTTCCTCTCAAGAACCACTGGGCCAGGGAAGCTGAAACTTATGTGGAAGCGTCCTTGGGTAGTGTAGATATCAAATTCTTTAAATAGTGACCTTCGGGGGTAGGTTGGGGCCACAATAGGGAATCCAAGTTTTACATACAAATATATAGAACAAATCTTTAAAAATTTTCTTCTTGGAAACCACTGGGCCAGGGAAGCTGAAACTTATGTGGAAGCATCCTTGGGTAGTGTAGATATTAAATTGTTAAAATCATGACCCCAGGGGTAGGGCGGGGCCACAATGGGGAATCCAAGTTTTACATACAAATATATAGAACAAATCTTTAAAAATTTTCTTCTCAAGAACCACTGGGCCAGGAAAGCTGAAACTTATTTGGAAGCATCCTTTGGTAGTGTAAAAATTAAATTGTTAACAGCATGACCCCCGGGGGTAGGGCGGGGCCACAAAAGGGAATTCTAAGTTTTACATAGAAAAATATAGAACAAATCTTTAAAAATCTTCTTCTCAAGAACTACTGGGTCAGGAAAGCTGAAACTTATGTGGAAGCATCCTTGGGTAGTGTAGATTCTAAAGTTTTCAAATAAAAAAAGGGAACGGGGTTGTTGGGCATGATAGGTATAGCAAGATGGGGAATCTGGTAAAAATCTGCATCACCCAAGTTACTCAGGTGAGCGATGTGGCCCATGGGCCTCTTGTTGTTAAATAAGTATATTAATCCTACAGGTACAGTGCAATGTCAAAAAATGTTAAACACTATTGCACGAAAATAAAGAACTATATTCGCTATGTGTAGTTTATTTCTGAAGTCTGTCATGCGATATTCGGCTAAAGTGAAAGTAGGATTTGGTAAGTCAAATGTTTGTGTTTATTGTGAATTATGAGCCTTATCTCAGATATCTTACATAATTGCTAGTGTCAGTAATACATTTGAGTATGACAAAGCCTGTGATCTATTGCACATCAATTTTAAATAGGTAAACATTATACGGATGGTCCGAGAATTTCCACGTGGTTCTTGCAGACCACGATTAGGTAGCGAGGAACTAATAAATGTTACTTTGTTTCAAAATACCAAAAAATTTCGAAATTGTTTCCAATTACTGTGAAGTTAAAAACAGGGCTTCAAATATTATGAGTAGAGTAAATTTGGTTTCATTAATGAGCGATTAATACTTGTGTAAGATCGGATCATCCTTCATTGAACCTCCGTCACTCAAAGTTAAATGTCCAATGACGGCTACCTGTAATGGCTCTACGTAGTTAACAAATATGGTAAATCAGTTGTGTTACTTGTAAAGGAGAATTTTGATATTCAAATGTTATTTCTTTTTTGTTGTATTTTTTGTGAAAAGTGGTGCACATGGTGCAAGTATTATAATTCTTTATATAATGACATTCACACAAGATTGTACTATTTATATACGTCTCATTTTGGAACATACTCATTCTGATTTGCTGAATGATGTTCGAGATATTAAAGCAAACCTCTATTCTTTTAAGACCTCATGCAGTGATAAAAATTTTTGGGATGCACTTTCAGTAAATAAAAACCATTCTGAATCAGTCAAAACACTGACACCCTTTAACAAAGACAGTTAGACTAATATTATTTAATAGCTAGATTTAATTTAAAGAATTTCCTTTGAACTTTTCAATAAAATTTATTGTAACTATGTTTACCATGTTTTCAGAATGCCTTGTTTCACTGAAAAGAACATTGCTCTGCTCAAATATATTTCTCTGGACTACCAATTTCTGTATTTCATGTGATGCCTGTGTTGCAGCCCTCCCAAGAACCTCCCTTGTAGGTGTTCTATTATAAGGTATGAGATGAGTTTTATATCAAAATGAAGTGATTCTGTAAATTTTAAACAAGGGTTTAACACAGTATAATGTACTAGCTGTTATATCATAGTGAGCTGATTCGTCAGTTTCATTTTGTATCATTGAATTCAAATGTACTTCTATGTGTATAGAATGGAATAATGTATAATTGTTATGATGAGAAATGTATATGCAGTTGGAAGAAAAGAGAGATGTTGTTTTAATGAATGTTTATATGTGTCCATAAAATTGTCTCAAGCCATGGTCAGAGTCAGCCTACAGCTCTCTCTTACAGTGCAAGAACTAACTTTGTTTAAGCATCGATGCTGATTTGAATGCTTTCTTTGCTTGCTGATGCTGATATTGGCAATGCTTAGCAGCTAGCTGTTTTTTTATGCTTCTCCTGATGCTAGGTGTTGCTGAATTAAAGCTGATGCTTATTTTGCTTATGCAGATGCTGATTTATCAAACAAAATTAGTTCCTTGTACTGTACCTATGGCTGCTTGAGCAAGTTAATTAATAATCAAGCCATATGTAGACCTATAACATGATGTTATAAATCAATGTACATGTACGTTTATTGCATTGACCTTAGCAGTAAACAACAAATATTCGGTAAATAGTCTGGATGAAGAAATTAAGGTCAGATCAGAGATTATTTTTAAGTAATAAAAATCTGCAATTTCTTTTGGGAGGGACCGTTTCTGATCATCATCTTGTAGGTTACTAACAGTAACACAGGTCATTATATCAGGTTTTCAAAATTCTGCTATCAAATCCTGACCTTGTCATTTAACCTTAAGATTCTGTACTGAAACCTGTTTGCTTCATTTAAGAACATGATCTTATATGCTTGTCTCATTTACTTCCCAAAGAAGAATGGCATGATCACCAGTTGAATTTACGTTGATCTTATTTATGGCTTACCTATTTGTATACAAATTGGAATATTTATCTCTATTATATGGATTAAACTACTGTGATCTACACAATTGTAAATTAAAATGAGAAACACATGTATATTCAATACAACAAACATTTTTTGCAAATATTTACAATGTTACCAAAATTGCTGAGGGATATGTAACCTTTGACCCTGAAATATACATGTCTATCTTTTAATGCTTCTTTCTTAGTCATGATGTATAGATTTATCATCCAATTCAATTTTCTTCTTTGATAGTGATACTGTATTGGTTTTTTAATGTTATGTTATATTATTTTACAGATTTCAAAGATAAAGAGTAATTGGTTCTAATGATAGAGATTGTCCATGTTGGTTTGTCCCAATCTTTTGGAAAACAGTGTTGGAGAAAATATCAGCAACAAATGAAGACTCTGATCTAATTTATTACTATGTGACTTGAAAGTTATTTGATTTTATGGTAGTATTTACACATGTACTTTCCGAACATTGTTGAAAAAGATCATATGATGACAATAAACAAAAATACATATATGAACTCCGCAAGTTTCTAATTTAAGAACATTTTGGGATCTTGGTAAAGGATATTATAATTAGATTTTTACCTATTTCATATGTGTTCTTGTGCAGCACAAAATGTTTTTAAATCAGTCTTTTGAAACCAGTGCTGAGAACACGGGTCTCAAACATCTTCATACTGCAGTTATATTGTTAAGATTGAAGTTTATATTTGAAATTATACCTTAATTATATCTGTAGAGAAACTTTTTAAAAAATTAGTCAAACTTGTACATGCTGGATAACATGTTAAAAGAAATAAAATATTCTGGAGGTGATGAAGAATTTTTTTTAAAAAGTTCATTTATCATCCTTTTGTTTTGTTCTTCTTTGTGAATTTTTTTTTAACATTAATCAAAGACATTTCAATATCTTAATTAAGTCATCATAGCAAAAGGCTGTATGGAGCTTTTCTGATCAAAGGGTCTCTCGTGTCTGTTAACTCTGTTTATTTGTCATCCATGAAAATTTAACCCTAAACTAGGGTATCAAAGTCTTGCATGCGAATGTGTAGTAAAAAATGGTCCTTTAACGAGCAACAGGGTAATGTTTTACTCATAGTTAAATGAGAGCATTCTCAAATATAGTGAAGATTCAAGTTGGTCTAAATCATGGACCAGACCTAATATTAATAATATTAAAATATTTCTCATTTGTATTTTCATTTTTTTTTCTTCTTCTGGGATCAGATTTTATATAACTGGTCATTGCATGTATACATACATTTGGGGAAAAACCAGTAAACATTTTTCTTCAGAATAAGCATTGTTAGCCATATTGATGATGAAATATCCTCATGTTGTGGAATCAATTTTGTATTAGATGTGCCCTTATGACCCCTAAGTGGGGCCAAAATATTGGCCCATATTTGTTTTTCACTAGAATTAAGGGGTATTAGAATGTCGTAGATATCTGAAGAACACCAATATGACTCGTTAGTAAACATTGTGGGCCAAGTGTCATTTAAACTGCACACTTTCATTACCCTACAGATTGTTAATCTCTTATTTAGCATATTTTTTTAAGGAGAAAATTAATTGTCTAACATTAATTTCCCTGTTTTGTATACACCTTAGAGTAATCCTTTAGATAAGATTGGGCTTTCATATAAAGTGCTATTTATAGAACAACAGTGAGCCTCTTTAATTCTATTTTTAACACATTGCCATGTGGTTGGCACTACTTTCATGGCTAACATTTTCTTGTTGAACTGACAAGTATGCATTTAAAGAATTGTACCTGTTGCAGTCAGTTTTCATTTAAAACAATGGTTCTTCACAAATAGTTGTAGCCACTTTGTTTATTTATCTATTTCATTTTTTTTTTTTTTGATTTTTTAATGCACTGCTATAACCTGTGGCTGCGCAGTCCTGCAGGTGTTTTGTGCACTTCATAGCTGAAAACTACTGCAATTGTCAATGTAGCTGCATATACCCAAAGATGGTTTTCATTATGAAGATGAAATGGACCAGTTTTCAAGTGTTAGCAAGACTTATTTTTAAAGATATTAAGGTTTCTATTTTCAGTGAGTCTCACTTGGCTGCACACAATAGCAAACCCTTAAAGCATTGAATTCATATTTTTGGATGTCTCCGGTCCTATAACACACCTGGCCGTGCCGACAAATTGAATTCCGCGCGTTAGTGCGGTATGATAATTCGTCGGCACGGCCGGTGTAACGTTGAATATTGACCCGGGTTGAAAATTGATCCGGGGGTCATTTTTCAACGTTGAATAGTGACACCAAAGGTGTTGAATTTAGACCCTAGTCCGTTGAAAACTGAGCCGGGTCGTGGAATTTTGATCATGAAACCGGTTCAAAATTCAACAGCATTAAAACACATATTTAAGACTTTGTTTTCACAATTGTGATTTAATTCATAGGCGTTGGTAACGGGGGAGGGGGGAGTGTAGGGATGCTTTCCATGGCCCCTTTTTTTGCAAAGATAGACATAATATAAGCATTGAACCATGTGAAATTGGGTTAGTTTCCCCCCCTGCTTTCCACAGGCACTTTACAGTCTATTAAAAAAAGAATAGTAAGTGGAAGTGTTAAAAAAAATATTGGATCCCCCCCCCCCCCCCCAACCACCCCCCCCCCCCCCCCCCCCCCCCCCCCCCCCCCCCCCCCCCCCCCCCCCCCCCCCCCCCCCCCCCCCCCCCCCCCCCCCCCCCCCCCCCCCCCCCCACCCCCACTCAATAGGATTTTCGGGTTTGGACTACTACTTTGGACAATGGATTTTCTTTTTCTTGTCAATTTTTTTTCCAGATTTGAATTTTTATTTCTTTTTCAAGTAGCCCACCCCCGCACTTTTTATTTGCTTCTGACACCAATGTAATCAATGTACACTTAATTCAGTAATTCAGTTATATTTCTAGAATAAAATATTTTTTAAAAGTGTCCTATATTTCAAAGTTACATGTAGCTTAAAATCGCAATATTTCGCGCAATATTTATTTAAAAAGAAGTACATTTGTATATGTAAATCCAGAATATTAGTTAACATAGTTAAACAAAATACAATCTAGTTCATAAATTTGTTTATTTGTTTGGCTAACAACACTTAATTTATTTCAATTTTAAAATTCCTAATATTAGTATTTGGAAAATGGTGAGAGTTTAACGCATGATGCACGTGCTTATTTAGTTATGCACAACATTAATAAACTATATAATGTCAAACTTGAAATGCGGATTTTTTCAAAATAAAAGGTTTTGTGATCTTTTTTGCATAGTTGCAAACAGTTCAAAAACGAACTTCACAATTAATACATATTTATTTTGTTATATGAAAGTAGAGGATGTAAAAGGGAGGTAATCTCCCCTTTTTGGGATTAGTACCATATATATTTAAAGAATGTTTTATTTGTATTTGTGACTGGACTGTTTTCTTCATTTTTGTAGTTTTTTAATCAAAAAACGTTTGCCTTAGATACACAACTCTTATTTTCAGTGTTATTTAATATTTGTAATAAAGTAGCCAAATTAAAACATTGAACACTCCCATCCCCGAATCGGGGAAACACAGGATAGTTTGTGAGGAATTTTTGAAGCGGACCTTCCATCCAATTAGAGAAACATGATTTGGTTTTCAACACAGGCTACTAGTTTACCTTTCCATTTTTGTTTGTTTGCTTGTTTGTTTATTGCGTTTCGTTTATTTATTTTGTTTATGTTTTTTGTCACAATATTTCAGAGGGTTTTGACACCATACCCCCGCTTCCGAGATACACTTTAGGATCTCTCTCTCTCTCTCTCTCTCTCTCTCTCTCTCTCTCTCTCTCTCTCTCTCTCTCTGAAGAGGAATGCGCTTTTTAGTTGTTTAGATTAAAAGAAGTTGCATGGACGGCATTTTTTAATTGTTGATATCAAAGATAGTGGGACGTGCAGCTTCTAGTCCATCCCAGATTCTACCTCTAGTTCTCATTCTCAAGGTTATGCTTTGAAAATGATCGATTTTTAGGCCGAGGCAGGCTACTGACAGATAAGTTTATTACAAGAATTCACCAACCTTGTTTAAAGTCTGCACTACTTACATGTTATGGTCACTATATTGATCTTTTCACAATGTCAAATATAACCTATCATTAGATTCATTTTGACCGATGTGTTTCATTCTAATTTTTAGGCTTTTAAATTTGTTAATTTTTAAACTGAATTTGACTAGGTGGGATGTTCTGCCTACCAGATCACTTTGATATTATATACGGCTCACTTTCTAGAAACAAGATTTCCAGGATTTTTGTTTTATGCCCTTTTCATGGTTTTGTACAATGCCATGTAGTTATTTATGGATGTGGATTTTATTTAGAAAATATTGTCAAAAATAAAGTTGTCATGCTTGAAGATAACTAAAATCGTGTATCAAAATGTACATATATACACGGGATGATAGGTTTATTTCTATTTTCCTTGAAAAGTTAAAAAAAATGAAACCGAAATGTAAATATAAAGATACTGATACATCCCGTAAAACCACTTTCAAGTTCAAAAAATGTTCAAACTCTTAGGTGGGGTCAATATTCATCAGGGTCTATTTTCAACTCGTTGAAGTCATCGGGGATAAGAAAAAAAATGTCAAGCTGTTGAAAAATGATCCCGGGTATAATTTCAACGACTTTTGGTCTCAATTTTCAACGTTGAAAAAACACCCCTGGTTCAATATTCAACGTTGAAAAATGAACCCCGGGTCAATTTACAACTGGGGTCAATATTCAACGTTACACCGGGTTTGTTATAGGACCGAAGACATTCACAAATATGAATTGAATACTTATATTTACATTCTTTAATTTTCCCTCTTCATAATGGTTTATTTCGGTAATCCTTGATGTGAATTTAGCGGCCTTCAAATCTGGTGTACTTTATAAGCGTAAGGGCTGTTTGTGACGTTGTAAAGTTAAAAAACGCAAACAAACACGTCAAGGGACAAAAAGTGATAAATCAATTTTAAATGCACATTTGTTTTATTATTACGTTAATTCAAGAGGGTTAATTGTCTAAAATTAAATTGTGTCAAACAATGTACATTTTGGAGTTCATAAAGTATTGAAAATTCAAATAGTTCCTACTGTGTATCCTAACGCGCAGTGACAATGTTTTGCGTGTGTTATAGACATTTGAACGTCATTAATTTCTGATGGATTTCATGAAAAAATTACTAAATGATTGATTGATTGATTGTATATTGTTAAATTTCCCTCTAGAGAATTTTTCACTCATATGGAGACGTCACCGTATGCCGGTAAAGGGCTTCACATTTAGACCTATACTGGGCACTCAGGGCCATTGAGCAGTGAGGGATCTTTATCGTGTCAACGCCTGCCGCTGACACGGGGCCTCGGTTTTTAAGGTCTCATCCGAAGGACCCGCAACTTTCACTTCAAAGTGCCGAGCGCATGGCGAAGGAACAGTTGCTACCCATTTTATCGACTGGGTCAGTCGCGGCCGAGATTCGAACTCACGACCTCCCGATCACGGAGCGAGCGCTCTACCGACTGAGCTACCGTGAACGGTAAAATTACTAAATGTAACGCAATTTAAAATTATTCGCGTAATCAGAAATTAACACTACACATGTTGCATTTATAAATACATGCTTAGAGGTATTCATAAATTAGAGCATCATTGTTCGCTCTGAAGCAACTAAAATGTGAAAACACTATAATGATATATACCCTATTCTTTTTCGATCATTTGATAAAACAAATAATTTTGCAGCTCAGCGAAATCTTCTTTAAACTCTTCCAAACTTACATTTCCATTTTTGAATTTTACTTGACTTGTTAAAGGCAATGTGTCAGTTTTTTAAACTATGAAAGGCGCAAGTTTTCCGATATTTATTCATAGATCTTGCTTCGAAACCTTTTAATTGCAAGAAAACTACACAGTGGCTAAATATAGAATATTTAATAATTATCTTTTGTTCTAATGTTCTCCCTGATAAGTCCCTAAGGAAATGTCAGAACAGGCGATGTAAATATAAATAACAATGGGGAACTAAAACCAAGTGTTTAAAAGGAGCGAATTTGAGAGAACAACGATTATCCAATTGGTGTATAATTAAGATAAATAATACATTACGCAAGAAGATGGGCCAAAAATAAAAAAAGAAAATTTTTAAACTTTGTCTGCATAAAAATATTAGTTGGATATTGAAAATCTCTTATTAAACATCTGAGTGTCAAAAAAATCTTCTTTCTGTATTCAGCAATTCAGAAGTAACTGAGGAATAAGGCAGATTACATGATCAATATGCATTTGTCACAACTGATAAAGCAAGTAACAATTTAATCTCTTTTTGTAAGACTCGATATTATAATTGTACTTTCGTCACTGAGGAACTTGGATTTCATTCTACAGAGAGGTGATCAAACTCATATCCAACTTCCGTGTATAACGGGATTTATTTTAGTTTGGTACAAATTTTTGCTTTTTAGCGGTTTCCAAATAGTCTACTGAAATTCTAACCGCTAAATTTGCTAAGTAAATATCTATACATCTTATAGATAAATATTATAGACGTGAAAAGTTTATTTCAGGTCGTCGGGGAATTTAAAATAATTAATCTTTGTTTGATGTACCCGACTTTAAATAAATATTAGCTATCTTATGTTATCTAATCACAAGGACCTTTCTGATAGACCTGTACGAATGTGCTCTTTGTCATGATCAGGAAAAATGATAACTGCTTCTTCTAAGAAAAGATATGTAAGAATTAGTTGAAAAGTGTCGACTTCAATGTTTCCCAAACATCTCTAGACCGGAATAGGTTGAATTCAGGTCGTCAGGGAAAATAATTGATTAGAAGGACCTTCCTAATAGACAAATGTGCTTATGTATGCGTCTTTAATCATCTAATTAAAAGGACCTGTAAAATAGTCGTGTTTGTTTATATATCTGTATACACACATTCTGTTGTTGTTCAATAAACCTACCCAGATCGAGTTGATGCGTTATGCCATCATAACTCAAGCTACATGGTATTTCTATCCCGTGATGTTGTGTCTGTATTAGTAACAGAAAAACACCATCCTTGTCAACTATTTGTACCGCGTCAGTGTAACCATCACACACCAGGATGTTCGACAGCGCGTCAGTACAGAGTCCTTGTGGACTAATTCAGGATCCTGATGGGTGTCCTGTGTAGGAGAAACAGCGTTTTCCTCCAGCTCTGTCACCACTTCGAAGCATAAGTCAGACAGAACTACGTCTCCATTGATGTTCTCTGTGATATACACTGGATAACTGTACAGTTCCTGTTCTGTATTTGTGTGTTGTATTGTCTGTATCTGTTGTCCTTTGTGGTTATACTATGTACAGTTCCTGTCCCGTATTTGTGTGTTGTATTGTATGTATCTGTTGTTCTATGTGGTTATACTATGTACAGTTCCTGTCCTGTATTTGTGTGTTGTATTGTCTGTATCTGTTATCCTATGTGGTTATACTATGTACAGTTCCTGTATTTGTGTGTTGTATTGTCTGTATCTGTTGTCCTATGTGGTTATGCTATGTACAGTTCCTGTATTTGTGTGTTGTATTGTCTGTATCTATTGTCCTATGTGGTTATACTATGTACAGTTCCTGTCCCGTATTTGTGTGTTGTATTGTATGTATCTGTTGTTCTATCTGGTTATACTATGTACAGTTCCTGTCCCCTATTTGTGTGTTGTATTGTATGTATCTGTTGTTCTATGTGGTCATACTATGTACAGTTCCTGTCCGGTATTTGTGTGTTGTGTTGTCTGTATCTGTTGTCCTATGTGGTTATACTATGTACAGTTCCTGTCCGGTATTTGTGTGTTGTATTGTATGTATCTGTTGTCCTATGTGGTTATACTATGTACAGTTCCTGTATTTGTGTGTTATATTGTCTGTATCTATTGTCCTATGTGGTTATACTATGTACAGTTCCTGTATTTGTGTGTTGTATTGTCTGTATCTGTTGTCCTATGTGGTTATACTATGTACAGTTCCTGTCCTGTATTTGTGTGTTGTATTGTCTGTATCTGTTGTTCTATGTGGTTATACTATGTACAGTTCCTGTCCTGTATTTGTGTGTTGTATTGTATGTATCTGTTGTCCTATGTGGTTATACTATGTACAGTTCCTGTATTTGTGTGTTGTATTGTCTGTAACTGTTGTCCTATGTGATAATACTATGTACAGTTCCTGTATTTGTGTGTTGTATTGTCTGTATCTGTTGTCCTATGTGGTTATACTATGTACAATTCCTGTCCCGTATTTGTGTGTTGTATTGTATGTATCTGTTGTCCTATGTGGTTATACTATGTACAGTTCCTGTTCTGTATTTTTGTGTTGTATTGTATGTATCTGTTGTCCTATGTGGTTATACTATGTACAGTTCCTG
Source organism: Saccostrea cuccullata (assembly GCF_032062105.1). Lineage (NCBI taxonomy): Eukaryota > Metazoa > Mollusca > Bivalvia > Ostreida > Ostreidae > Saccostrea > Saccostrea cuccullata. The sequence goes on from NW_026925559.1 coordinate 19,059, forward strand.
TCCTATATTTGTGTGTTGTGTTGTCTGTATCTGTTGTCCTATGTGGTGATACTATGTACAGTTCCTGTCCTGAATTTGTGTGTTGTATTGTCTGTATCTGTTGTTCTATGTGGTTGTACTATGTACAATTCCTGTCCTGTATCTGTGTGTTGTATTGTCTGTATCTGTTGTCCTATGTGGTTATATTATGTAGAGTTCCTGTATTTGTGTGTTGTATTGTCTGTATCTGTTGTCCTATGTGGTTATACTATGTACAGTTCCTGTATTTGTGTTTTGTATTGTCTGTATCTGTTGTCCTATGTGGTTATACTATGTACAGTTCCTGTATTTGTGAGTTGTTTTGTCTGTATCTGTTGTCCTATGTGGTTATACTATGTACAGTTCCTGTCCTGTATGTGTGTGTTGTATTGTCTGTATCTGTTGTCCTACAGGTTAAGCTATGTACAGTTCCTGTATTTGTGTGTTGTATTGTTTGTATCTGTTGTCCTATGTGGTTATACTATGTACAGTTCCTGTCCTATATCTGTGTGTTGTATTGTCTGTATCTGTTGTCCTATGTGGTTATACTATGTAGAGTTCCTGTATTTGTGTGTTGTATTGTCTGTATCTGTTTTCCTATGTGGTTATACTATGTACAGTTCCTGTATTTGTGTGTTGTATTGTCTGTATCTGTTGTCCTATGTGGTTATACTATGTACAGTTCCTGTATTTGTGTGTTATATTGTCTGTATCTATTGTCCTATGTGGTTATACTATGTACAGTTTCTGTCCCGTATTTGTGTGTTGTATTGTATGTATCTGTTGTTCTATCTGGTTATACTATGTACAGTTCCTGTCCCCTATTTGTGTGTTGTATTGTATGTATCTGTTGTTCTATGTGGTTATACTATGTACAGTTCCTGTCCTGTATTTGTGTGTTGTGTTGTCTGTATCTGTTGTCCTATGTGGTTATAACGTGTACAGTTCCTGTCCTGTATTTGTGTGTTGTATTGTCTGTATCTGTTGTCCTATGTGGTTATACTATGTACAGTTCCCATTCTGTATTTGTGTGTTGTATTGTCTGTATCTGTTGTTCTATGTGGTTATACTATGTACAGTTCCCATTCTGTATTTGTGTGTTGTATTGTCTGTATCTGTTGTTCTATGTGGTTATACTATGTACAGTTCCTGTCCTGTATTTGTGTGTTGTATTGTCTGTATCTGTTGTCCTATGTGGTTATACTATGTACAGTTCCTGTTCTGTATTTGTGTGTTGTATTGTCTGTATCTGTTGTCCTATGTGGTTATACTATGTACAGTTCCTGTCCTGTATTTGTGTGTTGTATTGTCTGTATCTGTTGTTCTATGTGGTTATACTATGTACAGTTCTTGTCCTGTAATTGTGTGTTGTGTTGTCTGTATCTGTTGTCCTTTGTGGTTATACTATGTACAGTTCCTATCCTGTATTTGTGTGTTGTATTGTCTGTACATGTATCTGTTGTCCTATGTGGTTATACTATGTACAATTCCTGTCCTGTATTTGTGTGTTGTACTGTATGTATCTTTTGTCCTATGTGGTTTTACTATGTACAGTTCCTGTCCTGTATTTGTGTGTTGTATTCACTACTGGCTTTTAAAACCCCTGTCCGTATGAAAATCCACTGTCTTTCTCTGTATCCTACAGCATTTTCACCATAATCTACGGTATATCTACAGTATGCTACGGTATGATAGCTCTGTATATACAGTAAATCTCTGTATGCCACTGTATGTATCCCCAGTATGCCACAGTTACATACAGTAAGCCCCAATACGCCTACAGTATGCCACTGTATGGCTACTGTTTCCTACAGACAACTACGGTAATCCACATTACATTAATTTTAATCCCGAAAGTTGGATTTATTTGGCTTATTTAATGTAAACAAGTTTCCGCTAAAATGTCCCTCAAAGTCCTTTTGAAACATATTGCTACTTCTTTTAATTATTTTACTTCCGTGTTGGATATCAAAATAATCGTCTCATAATGCACAATCTTAATCCGTCAATAGCTTTTCCGATACTTTTATTTTGTTTTGATTGAAAAAAAAAACCCGGTTCTCTCACAAAGAGAAAATGTTATTTCAAACAGCCTCAGATAGGACACGGTCGCTCTCTGTCACAAAATAAACAAGGTATAGTGGTCAGTGAAAAAGACAATAGGTGTCATTACTTTTACCCCGGCCATGTCCCTTGTAAATAATTAATGGCTTTGAAGTTCTCTCATAATCGTGTTAGGGTTTTGAATAACGATTTTTTTTAATCAAAACAAAGTAAAAATATGAAATTGCAATTGACAAATTAAAATTGTGCATCATCTGACGATTATTTTGATATCCATCATGGACGTAAAATAACTGTTATTCGCTTTTATATGCTAAAAAATACATTGTAACATAGTTTAGGATAAAAAAAATTTATACAAAAAGCCCTAATAATTTTCTTTTTGCGGAATATAAATAATTAATTATTTTGTTGTATTGTCAATTTAAAAAATATAATTAAAAAATTTGAAATTTTTATGGAGATAAATTATTGATTTCATTTATTTACCATTTATTTATTTCTCTAACACCTATTTAATCCATAAATTACTTGGAATGGCTTTTTTGTACCTTTGAGAAAAAAAAAAATTACACAAAAACACACACCTTCACAACAATAGTAATGCTGCATTTTAGAAAATTTTAGATTCTAAAATAAATTCAATAATTGATTTTTAAATGGTTAGAAATTAAATAAATAAAACTGATGTTATGCACGTATTTTATCATTGTAAAAAGAACAATATATTTATCTATTTATTTTTTAAATTGACGATACAAGCAAATTAATTAATTATAATCCCGAAAGTTGGATTTATTTAGCTTATTTAATGTAAACAAGTTTCCGCTAAAATGACTCTCAAAGTCTTTTTGAAGCATTTTTAACCTACTTTTAATTTTTTTACTTCCGTGTTGGATATCAAAATAATCGTCTCATAATGCACAATCTTAATCCGCCAATAGCTTTTTTGATACTTTTTAAATTTGTTTTTGTTTGACAAAAAACGGTTTTCTCAAAACAAGAGTAAGTCTTAAATCCGCCAATAGCTTTTTTGATACTAATTTTAAATTTGTTTTTGATAAATATTGCGTAAATAAAAAAAAATAAAATTGTATAAAACGGTTTTCTCAAAAAGAGAAAACGTTCTTTCCTAATTATCAAATGTTATTCAAACAGCCGCAGAGTGGACACGCTGGCTCTCTGTCACAAAATAAACAAGGTATAGTGGTCAGTGAAAAAGACAATAGGTGTCATTACTGTGTACCCCATGTCCCTTGTAAACAATCAATGGCTTTGAAATTCTTTCATAATCGTGTTAGGGTTTTGAATACCGATTTAAAAAATCAAAACAAAGTAAAAATATGAAAATGCAATTGACAAATTAATATTGTGCATAATCTGACGATTATTTTGATATCCATCATGAACGTAAAATTATTGGAATTTGTTTTCATATGCTTAAAAAATACTTTGTAGCATATTTAAGGGGAAATGATTTTCACATAAAAAAATTTAAAAAATCAATTGGGGTGGGGTGGGGTGTATATTTAATCACTTTGTTGTCTTGTCAGTTACAAAATAAATTAATTAATTTTTATTTATTTTGTTTATCTATGTATTTGTAGATAAATTGATAAACAAATATATAAATAAGATAAATAATTAGTTCATTTATTAATTTTGTATTTTTAAAGTCATTTATTTTATTTAATTTTCACTTACCACCTCACCTTATTTATTTTGTGCCGTTTTTACTATGAAGCTCTGTATTTGTCAAGAAATAGATTGATTTGTTTTTAAAATGATTAATTTCATTCAATTAATCTTATTTATTTTTTCAAGGAAACTATATCAATTTTAAAAACTACAATTTTCCAAAATTCAGCATTACCCCGGCCGTGTTTTGTTTTTTAAAGTTCAAAGTCACTCCAAGTATTTTATGGATTAAATAGGTGTTTGCAAAATAAATAAATTAAGTAATAATTCAAACCAAAGTATAATTAAATAATTAATTTTAAAAATTGATAGATAAATTTTCTTTGAAGCAACAATTTATTAATATTTTTAATAGGTATTTCAGAGTTATAAAAGAGCACAATTAGTCTCTTAACACTTAAAAAAAATACTACCATGTGTTTAAAATAATGTTCAAAAATTTCTTAGGTAAGTAACTCTGTGTACTAAATTGACAATCCCACATCTTAGGTAACCGTACAGTGCTCTGGGAGTGTGTAAACTTCTTCTTTTTGCTTCAATGAACATATACAGGGGCGTACTGGGGCATATACTGTGGTTTACCGTAGTTGTCTGTACGAAACAGTAGCCATACAGTGGCATACTGTAGGCGTATCGGGGCCTACTGTATGTAACTGTGGCATGCTGGGGATACATACAGTGGCATACAGAGATTTACTGTATATACAGAGCTATCATACCGTAGCATACTGTAGATATACCGTAGATTACTGTGAAAATGCTGTAGGATACAGAGAAAGACAGTGGATTTTCATACGGACAGGGGTTTTAAAAGCCAGTAGTGATTGTCTGTATCTGTTGTCCTATGTGGTTATACCGTGTACAGTTCCTGTCCTGTATTTGTGTGTTGTATTGTCTGTATCTGTTGTCCTATGTGGTTATACTATGTACAGTTCCTATCCTGTATTTGTGTGTTGTATTGTCTGTATCTGTTGTCCTATGTGGTTATACTATGTACAATTCCTGTCCTGTATTTGTGTGTTGTACTGTATGTATCTTTTGTCCTATGTGGTTTTACTATGTACAGTTCCTGTCCTGTATTTGTGTGTTGTATTGTCCGTATCTGTTGTCCTATGTGGTTATACCGTGTACAGTTCCTGTCCTGTATTTGTGTGTTGTATTGTCTGTATTTGTTGTCCTATGTGGTTGTACTATGTACAGTTCCTGTCCTGTATTAGTGTGTTGTATAGCCTGTATCTGTTGTCCTATTTGGTTATACTATGTACAGTTCCTGTCCTGTATTTGTGTGTTGTATTGTCTGTATCTTTTGTCCTATGTGGTTATACTATGTACAGTTCCTGTATTTGTGTGTTGTATTGTTTGTATCTGTTGTCCTATGTGGTTATACTATGTACAGATCCTGTCCTTTATTTGTGTGTTGAATTGTCTGTATCTTTTGTCCTATGTGGTTATACTATGATTGTACAGATCCTGTCCTTTATTTGTGTGTTGTATTGTCTGTATCTGTTGTCCTATGTGGTTATACTATGTACAGTTCCTGTCCTGTATGTGTGTGTTGTATTGTATGTATCTGTTTTCCTATGTGGTTATACTATGTACAGTTCCTGTCCTGTATTTGTGTGTTGTATCATAAGTATCTGTTTTCCTATGTGGTTATACTATGTACAGTCCCTGTCCGGTATTTGTGTGTTGTATTGTCTGTATCTGTTGTCGTATGTGGTTATACTATGTACAGTTCCTGTCCCGTTTTTGTGTGTTGTATATTCTGTAACTGTTGTCGTATGTGGTTATACTATATACAGTTCCTGTCCTGTATTTGTGTGTTGTATTGTCTGTATCTGTTGTCCTATGTTGTTATACTATGTTATACTATATACAGTTCCTGTCCTGTATTTGTGTGTGTGTTGTGTTGTATACTATGTACAGTTGTCTGTTATACTATGTACAGTTCTTGTTCTGTATTTGTGTGTTGTATTGTATGTATCTGTTTTCCTTTGTGGTTATACTATGTGTCCTGTCCTATTTGTGTGTTGTGTATGTACTATATACAGTTCCTGTCCTGTATTTGTGTGTTGTATTGTCTGTATCTGTTGTCCTATGTTGTTATACTATGTAGAGTTCCTGTCTCCTATTTGTGTGTTGTATTGTATGTATCTGTTGTTCTATGTGGTTATACCATGTACAGTTCCTGTCCTGTATTTGCAGTTCCTGTCCTGTATTTGTGTGTTGTGTTGTCTGTATCTACAGTGTCCTGTATTTGTGTGTTGTATTGTCTGTATCTTTTGTCCTATGTGGTTATACTATGTACAGTGTCTGTATTTGTGTGTTGTGTTGTCTGTATCTGTTGTCCTATGTGGTGATACTATGTACAGTTCCTGTCCTGAATTTGTGTGTTGTATTGTCTGTATCTGTTGTTCTATGTGGTTATACTATGTACAGTTCTTGTCCTGTAATTGTGTGTTGTGTTGTCTGTATCTGTTGTCCTATGTGGTAATACTATGTACAGTTCCTGTCCTGTATTTGTGTGTTGTATTGTCTGTATCTGTTGTCCTATGTGGTTATACCGTGTACAGTTCCTGCCCTGTATTTGTGTGTTGTATTGTCTGTATCTGTTGTCCGATGAGGATATACTATGTACAGTTCCTATCCTGTATTTGTGTGTTGTATTGTCTGTATCTGTTGTCCTATGTGGTTATACTATGTACAATTCCTGTCCTGTATTTGTGTGTTGTACTGTATGTATCTTTTGTCCTATGTGGTTTTACTATGTACAGTTCCTGTCCTGTATTTGTGTATTCACTACTGGCTTTTAAAACCCCTGTCCGTATGAAATCCACTGTCTTTCTCTGTATACTACAGCATTTTCACCATAATCTACGGTATATCTACAGTATGCTACGGTATGATAGCTCTGTATATACAGTAAATCTCTGTATGCCACTGTATGTATCCCCCATATGCCACAGTTACATACAGTAAGCCCCCAATACGCCTACAGTATGCCACTGTATGGCTACTGTTTCCTACAGACAACTACGGTAATCCACATTACATTAATCTTAATCCCGAAAGTTGGATTTATTTGGCTTATTTAATGTAAACAAGTTTCCGCTAAAATGTCCCTCAAAGTCCTTTTGAAACATATTGCTACTTCTTTTAATTATTTTACTTCCGTGTTGGATATCAAAATAATCGTCTCATAATGCACAATCTTAATCCGTCAATAGCTTTTCCGATACTTTTATTTTGTTTTGATTGAAAAAAAAACCCGGTTCTCTCACAAAAAGAAAATGTTATTTCAAACAGCCTAGAAAGGGCACGGTCCTTTCT